>NC_079495.1:17134916-17422134 GCF_030052815.1 Hevea brasiliensis
TTTTGGGGCTCACAGCCCCCTCGTCACCTGAATAGTTCCACTCCTATTGGCAGTGACCGATATAGTCGATCGTGAAGCTTATATACAAGTTTAATTTTTTTTTTCGTATATTAAACAAAAGAATAAATTTAAAATTAGCAATATACATTAGAATTATAAATAGTTATGCGCGAAGTATAGATAAATTACTAATCCAAGATACTTATTAACTACAAAAATTAAAATAAGCATACATATATACGATGTTCTCAAGGTTCAAGAAAATTAAAAAATAAAAAATTAGGACAAAATTTTGTTAAAAAATGCTTTAAATGTCCACACTTCTTTTAGAAATTATTTTTAGCGTAGAAACATGTTATTACTAAAATATGTGGGGATGATAAATTTTTTGTTCGACATGCATACATAAGCCTCATAAATAAAGTAAAGAATATTTTTTACTCATAGCATTCAAGTAAAAGTTAGCAACGGAATAAAATGTTGAAAATTGACATTTAAATTATTTTTTTGCAAACGCTTCAATTTAATTAGAAGTTATATGGTTCTTAATTGTATGACAACAATTGTCATGGTCAACAATTAAGCTCTTGCCAATTATTGCATTACAAAATGAAATTAACGTTTTTGTTCTTAAAATTTTAATATTAGGTCAATCATTGGCAAAATAAAAATGGTATGAAAAATAAGAATTTGCGATTTCTATTTTCAAAGATGTCTTATGATTTGTAATTCTAGAGTTTAATCAAACTATTAAAGGCATTCATATTTAATAAAAATATTCTAATAGTATAATTTAATTAGGAAAATAAATTTAAATTGAAAGTTTTTATGTTTTAAAGATGCTATGAGTTGTTAGTACTACATCTTAGGCATGAAGTTAAATTTAAATCCACATTACCACTTTTTTTAAAAGTTTTAATACAAAATAAAGTAGTGCCAACATTAATGTATTTATGAATAATGGAAAGTTAAAATTTCTATTTTCGAGAATGTTATAAGATTTATAATTTTGGAGTTTAATCAAACTATTAAAGGCATCCCTATTTAATAAAAATATTCTAATAATATAATTTCATTAACAAATAAATTTAAATTGAATGCTTTTAAGTTTTAAAGATGCTATGAGCAATCTATACTACATCTTAACGATTCAGTTAAATTTAAATATTTAAATTCATATTACCGTTTTCTTTATTTGAAAGATAATTTATGCTTCAAAATATAAATTAATGTACTCAATGATTTGTTTCTAGCATAAGTCCACATGAGGATTTTTGGAATATATGTAAATGCAACCTGTATAATATCCCTCAACAACCTTGAATTTCTTTTAAAAGCTAAGACTCTAACGAAATATTAAATGCATGTTACCATTTTTAGCTCTTGTCAACTATCTCATAACGTACTACATATTGTATTCCTTTAACAAGCCTAAATACTAGAGATAAAAAAACAAATAATTGCTAAAATAAAAATTGCTCTTGTGACATTCACTATAAATTGAATTTTAGGGTAGGAGACAAGCACACTTGAATAAGAAAATAACATTACAACACAAAATGGCTAGCTTTAAAAGTAAGGTTATAGCATTGTGGATGGTAGCAATGTTTCTTACTATGACCACGATGGAAGGAATCAAGGTTGTAGCCGTTTGTAACATAGATATGAAGGGACTCACTAACCAATGTTATTCTGCAGTTGTTGGAAATCCACCTTCTACTCCGAGCACGCAATCTTTGCAACCTTATTCAACAAGCGGACTTGCCTTGTCTATGCAAATACAAGTATTTGCTATATACTCTTGGAGTTGATGTTAAAAAGCCATGGAAATTCTGGGAAGTGTGGGAAGCAAAATCCATGTTACTAATACAAGTTTCTTAATTTTAATTTCTTCAAAAAAATTGAAAAATTAGGAATTTTAAAAATATGAAAGCCAATGAATGAAAAATTTAATCAGTGTGGTGTATTTTTTTATGTATCAAAAAAATTATATTTGGAATTATACAAGAAAAATCTTATATTTTCTTAATAATTTTAGCTCTTCACTATATATTTTATATGTGGTGAACTTGTAAATTGTATTAAGTTGATTTCATTTATCATATGATAACTAATTTGAATTAGCACTAAATACTATGCAAATAAAGAAATGAATAAATAGCTGATACATGAAGAAAAAAGAACCGTATGAAATTTTCCTTTTTCTCTTGTAATTTGAAAATATCTTGTGAGTATAGCGTTTTAACTTTAACTATACTTCGAGAGGATATTGCTAAAAAGTAAGGGTGAGTACTATTTGGCTTGAAGAAATAAGCCGCATCGAAACGCTATAATTCGTTAAATTTTTGTGGACAAACATAAATTTTTTGTCGAAAAAGAATAAATCATGTTTTATGGGTGAAAATTTAATTTCAAAAAATTTTTGGGCTCACAGCCCCCTCGTCACTTGAATAGTTCCACTCCTATTGGCAGTGACCGATATAGTCGATCGTGAAGCTTATATACAAGTTTAATTTTTTTTTTCGTATATTAAACTAAAAAATAAATTTAAAATTAGCAATATACATTAGAATTATAAATAGTTATGCGCGAAGTATAGATAAATTACTAATCCAAGATACTTATTAACTACAAAAATTAAAATAAGCATACATATATACGATGTTCTCAAGGTTCAAGAAAATAAAAAAAAAATTAGGACAAAATTTTGTTAAAAAATGCTTTAAATGTCCACACTTCTTTTAGAAATTATTTTTAGCATAGAAACATGTTATTACTAAAATATGTGGGGATGATAAATTTTTTGTTCGACATGCATACATAAGCCTCATAAATAAAGTAAAGAATATTTTTTACTCATAGCATTCAAGTAAAAGTTAGCAACGGAATAAGATGTTGAAAATTGACATTTAAATTATTTTTTGGCAAACGCTTCAATTTAATTAGAAGTTATATGGTTGTTAATTGTATGATAACAATTGTCATGGTCAACAGTTAAGCTCCTGTCAATTATTGCATTACAAAATGAAATTAACGTTTTTGTTCTCAAAATTTTAATATTAGGTCAATCATTGGCAAAATAAAAATGGTATGAAAAATAAGAATTTGCAATTTCTGTTTTCAAAGATGTCTTATGATTTATAATTCTAGAGTTTAATCAAACTATTAAAGGCATTCATATTTAATAAAAATATTCTAATAGTATAATTTAATTAGGAAAATAAATTTAAATTGAAAGTTTTTATGTTTTAAAGATGCTATGAGTTGTTAGTACTACATCTTAGGCATGAAGTTAAATTTAAATCCATATTACCACTTTTTTTAAAAGTTTTAATACAAAATAAATTATTGCCAACATTAATGTATTTATGAATAATGGAAAGTTAAAATTTCTATTTTCGAGAATGTTATAAGATTTATAATTTTGGAGTTTAATCAAACTATTAAATGCATCCCTATTTAATAAAAATATTCTAATAATATAATTTCATTAACAAATAAATTTAAATTGAATGCTTTTAAGCTTTAAAGATGCTATGAGCAGTCTGTACTACATCTTAAGGATTCAGTTAAATTTAAATATTTAAATTCATATTACCGTTTTCTTTATTTGAAAGATAATTTATGTTTCAAAATATAAATTAATGTACTCAATGATTTGTTTCTAGCATAAGTCCACATGAGGATTTTTGGAATATATGTAAATGCAACCTGTATAATATCCCTCAACAACCTTGAATTTCTTTAAAAGCTAACACTCTAACGAAATATTAAATGCATGTTACCATTTTTAGCTCTTGTCAACTATCTCATAACGTACTACATATTGTATTCCTTTAACAAGCCTAAATACTAGAGATAAAAAAAACAAATAATTGCTAAAATAAGAATTACTCTTGACGACATTCACTATAAATTGAATTTTAGGGTAGGAGACAAGCACACTTGAATAAGAAAATAACATTACAACACAAAATGGCTAGCTTTAAAAGTAATGTTATAGCATTGTGGATGGTAGCAATGTTTCTTACTATGACCACGATGGAAGGAATCAAGGTTGTAGCCGTTTGTAACACGATATGAAGGGAATCAATAACCAATGTTATTCTGCGCTTTGGAAATCCACCTTCTACTCCGAGCACGCAATGCTGCAACCTTATTCAACAAGCAGACTTGCCTTGTCTATGCAAATACAAGTATTTGCTATATACTCTTGGAGTTGATGTTAAAAAAGCCATGGAAATTCCTGGGAAGTGTGGGAAGCAAAATCCATGTTACTAATACAAGTTTCTCAATTTTAATTTCTTCAAAAAAATTGAAAAATTAGGAATTTTAAAAATATGAAAGCCAATGAATAAAAAATTTAATCAGTGTGGTGTATTTTTTTATGTATCAAAAAAATTATATTTGGAATTATACAAGTAAAATCTTATATTTTCTAAATAATTTTAGCTCTTCACTATATATTTTATATGTGGTGAACTTGTAAATTGTATTAAGTTCATTTCATTTATCATGTGATAACTAATTTGAATTAGCACTAAATACTATGCAAATAAAGAAATGAATAAATAGCTGATACATGAAGAAAAAAGAACCGTATGAAATTTTCCTTTTTCTCTTGTAATTTGAAAATATCTTGTGAGTATAGCCTTTTAACTTTAACTATACTTCGAGAGGATATTGCTAAAAAGTAGGGGTGAGTACTATTTGGCTTGAAGAAATAAGCCGCATCGAAACGCTATAATTTGTTAAACTTTTGTGGACAAACATAAATTTTTTGTCGAAAAAGAATAAATCAAGTTTTATGGGTGAAAATTTAATTTCAAAAAATTTTGGGGCTCACAGCCCCCTCGTCACCTGAATAGTTCCACTCCTATTGGCAGTGACCGATATAGTCGATCGTGAAGCTTATATACAAGTTTAATTTTTTTTTTCGTATATTAAACAAAAGAATAAATTTAAAATTAGCAATATACATTAGAATTATAAATAGTTATGCGCGAAGTATAGATAAATTACTAATCCAAGATACTTATTAACTACAAAAATTAAAATAAGCATACATATATACGATGTTCTCAAGGTTCAAGAAAATTAAAAAATAAAAAATTAGGACAAAATTTTGTTAAAAAATGCTTTAAATGTCCACACTTCTTTTAGAAATTATTTTTAGCGTAGAAACATGTTATTACTAAAATATGTGGGGATGATAAATTTTTTGTTCGACATGCATACATAAGCCTCATAAATAAAGTAAAGAATATTTTTTACTCATAGCATTCAAGTAAAAGTTAGCAACGGAATAAAATGTTGAAAATTGACATTTAAATTATTTTTTTGCAAACGCTTCAATTTAATTAGAAGTTATATGGTTCTTAATTGTATGACAACAATTGTCATGGTCAACAATTAAGCTCTTGCCAATTATTGCATTACAAAATGAAATTAACGTTTTTGTTCTTAAAATTTTAATATTAGGTCAATCATTGGCAAAATAAAAATGGTATGAAAAATAAGAATTTGCGATTTCTATTTTCAAAGATGTCTTATGATTTGTAATTCTAGAGTTTAATCAAACTATTAAAGGCATTCATATTTAATAAAAATATTCTAATAGTATAATTTAATTAGGAAAATAAATTTAAATTGAAAGTTTTTATGTTTTAAAGATGCTATGAGTTGTTAGTACTACATCTTAGGCATGAAGTTAAATTTAAATCCACATTACCACTTTTTTTAAAAGTTTTAATACAAAATAAAGTAGTGCCAACATTAATGTATTTATGAATAATGGAAAGTTAAAATTTCTATTTTCGAGAATGTTATAAGATTTATAATTTTGGAGTTTAATCAAACTATTAAAGGCATCCCTATTTAATAAAAATATTCTAATAATATAATTTCATTAACAAATAAATTTAAATTGAATGCTTTTAAGTTTTAAAGATGCTATGAGCAATCTGTACTACATCTTAACGATTCAGTTAAATTTAAATATTTAAATTCATATTACCGTTTTCTTTATTTGAAAGATAATTTATGCTTCAAAATATAAATTAATGTACTCAATGATTTGTTTCTAGCATAAGTCCACATGAGGATTTTTGGAATATATGTAAATGCAACCTGTATAATATCCCTCAACAACCTTGAATTTCTTTTAAAAGCTAAGACTCTAACGAAATATTAAATGCATGTTACCATTTTTAGCTCTTGTCAACTATCTCATAACGTACTACATATTGTATTCCTTTAACAAGCCTAAATACTAGAGATAAAAAAAACAAATAATTGCTAAAATAAAAATTGCTCTTGACGACATTCACTATAAATTGAATTTTAGGGTAGGAGACAAGCACACTTGAATAAGAAAATAACATTACAACACAAAATGGCTAGCTTTAAAAGTAATGTTATAGCATTGTGGATGGTAGCAATGTTTCTTACTATGACCACGATGGAAGGAATCAAGGTTGTAGCCGTTTGTAACATAGATATGAAGGGAATCAATAACCAATGTTATTCTGCGATTCTTTGAAATCCACCTTCTACTCCGAGCACGCAATGCTGCAACCTTATTCAACAAGCAGACTTGCCTTGTCTATGCAAATACAAGTATTTGCTATATACTCTTGGAGTTGATGTTAAAAAAGCCATGGAAATTCCTGGGAGGTGTGGGAAGCAAAATCCATGTTACTAATACAAGTTTCTGAATTTTAATTTCTTCAAAAAAATTGAAAAATTAGGAATTTTAAAAATACGAAAGCCAATGAATGAAAAATTTAATCAGTGTGGTGTATTTTTTTATGTATCAAAAAAATTATATTTGGAATTATACAAGAAAAATCTTATATTTTCTTAATAATTTTAGCTCTTCACTATATATTTTATATGTGGTGAACTTGTAAATTGTATTAAGTTGATTTCATTTATCATATGATAACTAATTTGAATTAGCACTAAATACTATGCAAATAAAGAAATGAATAAATAGCTGATACATGAAGAAAAAAGAACCGTATGAAATTTTCCTTTTTCTCTTGTAATTTGAAAATATCTTGTGAGTATAGCGTTTTAACTTTAACTATACTTCGAGAGGATATTGCTAAAAAGTAAGGGTGAGTACTATTTGGCTTGAAGAAATAAGCCGCATCGAAACGCTATAATTCGTTAAATTTTTGTGGACAAACATAAATTTTTTGTCGAAAAAGAATAAATCATGTTTTATGGGTGAAAATTTAATTTCAAAAAATTTTTGGGCTCACAGCCCCCTTGTCACTTGAATAGTTCCACTCCTATTGGCAGTGACCGATATAGTCGATCGTGAAGCTTATATACAAGTTTAATTTTTTTTTTCGTATATTAAACTAAAAAATAAATTTAAAATTAGCAATATACATTAGAATTATAAATAGTTATGCGCGAAGTATAGATAAATTACTAATCCAAGATACTTATTAACTACAAAAATTAAAATAAGCATACATATATACGATGTTCTCAAGGTTCAAGAAAATAAAAAAAAAATTAGGACAAAATTTTGTTAAAAAATGCTTTAAATGTCCACACTTCTTTTAGAAATTATTTTTAGCATAGAAACATGTTATTACTAAAATATGTGGGGATGATAAATTTTTTGTTCGACATGCATACATAAGCCTCATAAAGAAAGTAAAGAATATTTTTTACTCATAGCATTCAAGTAAAAGTTAGCAACGGAATAAGATGTTGAAAATTGACATTTAAATTATTTTTTGGCAAACGCTTCAATTTAATTAGAAGTTATATGGTTGTTAATTGTATGATAACAATTGTCATGGTCAACAGTTAAGCTCCTGTCAATTATTGCATTACAAAATGAAATTAACGTTTTGTTCTCAAAATTTTAATATTAGGTCAATCATTGGCAAAATAAAAATGGTATGAAAAATAAGAATTTGCAATTTCTGTTTTCAAAGATGTCTTATGATTTATAATTCTAGAGTTTAATCAAACTATTAAAGGCATTCATATTTAATAAAAATATTCTAATAGTATAATTTAATTAGGAAAATAAATTTAAATTGAAAGTTTTTATGTTTTAAAGATGCTATGAGTTGTTAGTACTACATCTTAGGCATGAAGTTAAATTTAAATCCATATTACCACTTTTTTTAAAAGTTTTAATACAAAATAAATTATTGCCAACATTAATGTATTTATGAATAATGGAAAGTTAAAATTTCTATTTTCGAGAATGTTATAAGATTTATAATTTTGGAGTTTAATCAAACTATTAAAGGCATCCCTATTTAATAAAAATATTCTAATAATATAATTTCATTAACAAATAAATTTAAATTGAATGCTTTTAAGCTTTAAAGATGCTATGAGCAGTCTGTACTACATCTTAAGGATTCAGTTAAATTTAAATATTTAAATTCATATTACCGTTTTCTTTATTTGAAAGATAATTTATGTTTCAAAATATAAATTAATGTACTCAATGATTTGTTTCTAGCATAAGTCCACATGAGGATTTTTGGAATATATGTAAATGCAACCTGTATAATATCCCTCAACAACCTTGAATTTCTTTTAAAAGCTAACACTCTAACGAAATATTAAATGCATGTTACCATTTTTAGCTCTTGTCAACTATCTCATAACGTACTACATATTGTATTCCTTTAACAAGCCTAAATACTAGAGATAAAAAAAACAAATAATTGCTAAAATAAGAATTACTCTTGACGACATTCACTATAAATTGAATTTTAGGGTAGGAGACAAGCACACTTGAATAAGAAAATAACATTACAACACAAAATGGCTAGCTTTAAAAGTAATGTTATAGCATTGTGGATGGTAGCAATGTTTCTTACTATGACCACGATGGAAGGAATCAAGGTTGTAGCCGTTTGTAACACGATATGAAGGGAATCAATAACCAATGTTATTCTGATTCTTTGAAATCCACCTTCTACTCCGAGCACGCAATGCTGCAACCTTATTCAACAAGCAGACTTGCCTTGTCTATGCAAATACAAGTATTTGCTATATACTCTTGGAGTTGATGTTAAAAAAGCCATGGAAATTCCTGGGAAGTGTGGAAGCAAAATCCATGTTACTAATACAAGTTTCTCAATTTTAATTTCTTCAAAAAAATTGAAAAATTAGGAATTTTAAAAATATGAAAGCCAATGAATAAAAAATTTAATCAGTGTGGTGTATTTTTTTATGTATCAAAAAAATTATATTTGGAATTATACAAGTAAAATCTTATATTTTCTTAATAATTTTAGCTCTTCACTATATATTTTACACGTGGTGAACTTGTAAATTGTATTAAGTTCATTTCATTTATCATATGATAACTAATTTGAATTAGCACTAAATACTATGCAAATAAAGAAATGAATAAATAGCTGATACATGAAGAAAAAAGAACCGTATGAAATTTTCCTTTTTCTCTTGTAATTTGAAAATATCTTGTGAGTATAGCCTTTTAACTTTAACTATACTTCGAGAGGATATTGCTAAAAAGTAGGGGTGAGTACTATTTGGCTTGAAGAAATAAGCCGCATCGAAACGCTATAATTTGTTAAACTTTTGTGGACAAACATAAATTTTTTGTCGAAAAAGAATAAATCAAGTTTTATGGGTGAAAATTTAATTTCAAAAAATTTTGGGGCTCACAGCCCCCTCGTCACCTGAATAGTTCCACTCCTATTGGCAGTGACCGATATAGTCGATCGTGAAGCTTATATACAAGTTTAATTTTTTTTTTCGTATATTAAACAAAAGAATAAATTTAAAATTAGCAATATACATTAGAATTATAAATAGTTATGCGCGAAGTATAGATAAATTACTAATCCAAGATACTTATTAACTACAAAAATTAAAATAAGCATACATATATACGATGTTCTCAAGGTTCAAGAAAATTAAAAAATAAAAAATTAGGACAAAATTTTGTTAAAAAATGCTTTAAATGTCCACACTTCTTTTAGAAATTATTTTTAGCGTAGAAACATGTTATTACTAAAATATGTGGGGATGATAAATTTTTTGTTCGACATGCATACATAAGCCTCATAAATAAAGTAAAGAATATTTTTTACTCATAGCATTCAAGTAAAAGTTAGCAACGGAATAAAATGTTGAAAATTGACATTTAAATTATTTTTTTGCAAACGCTTCAATTTAATTAGAAGTTATATGGTTCTTAATTGTATGACAACAATTGTCATGGTCAACAATTAAGCTCTTGCCAATTATTGCATTACAAAATGAAATTAACGTTTTTGTTCTTAAAATTTTAATATTAGGTCAATCATTGGCAAAATAAAAATGGTATGAAAAATAAGAATTTGCGATTTCTATTTTCAAAGATGTCTTATGATTTGTAATTCTAGAGTTTAATCAAACTATTAAAGGCATTCATATTTAATAAAAATATTCTAATAGTATAATTTAATTAGGAAAATAAATTTAAATTGAAAGTTTTTATGTTTTAAAGATGCTATGAGTTGTTAGTACTACATCTTAGGCATGAAGTTAAATTTAAATCCACATTACCACTTTTTTTAAAAGTTTTAATACAAAATAAAGTAGTGCCAACATTAATGTATTTATGAATAATGGAAAGTTAAAATTTCTATTTTCGAGAATGTTATAAGATTTATAATTTTGGAGTTTAATCAAACTATTAAAGGCATCCCTATTTAATAAAAATATTCTAATAATATAATTTCATTAACAAATAAATTTAAATTGAATGCTTTTAAGTTTTAAAGATGCTATGAGCAATCTGTACTACATCTTAACGATTCAGTTAAATTTAAATATTTAAATTCATATTACCGTTTTCTTTATTTGAAAGATAATTTATGCTTCAAAATATAAATTAATGTACTCAATGATTTGTTTCTAGCATAAGTCCACATGAGGATTTTTGGAATATATGTAAATGCAACCTGTATAATATCCCTCAACAACCTTGAATTTCTTTTAAAAGCTAAGACTCTAACGAAATATTAAATGCATGTTACCATTTTTAGCTCTTGTCAACTATCTCATAACGTACTACATATTGTATTCCTTTAACAAGCCTAAATACTAGAGATAAAAAAAACAAATAATTGCTAAAATAAAAATTACTCTTGACATTCACTATAAATTGAATTTTAGGGTAGGAGACAAGCACACTTGAATAAGAAAATAACATTACAACACAAAATGGCTAGCTTTAAAAGTAATGTTATAGCATTGTGGATGGTAGCAATGTTTCTTACTATGACCACGATGGAAGGAATCAAGGTTGTAGCCGTTTGTAACATAGATATGAAGGGAATCAATAACCAATGTTATTCTGCAGTTGCTGGAAATCCACCTTCTACTCCGAGCACGCAATGCTGCAACCTTATTCAACAAGCAGACTTGCCTTGTCTATGCAAATACAAGTATTTGCTATATACTCTTGGAGTTGATGTTAAAAAAGCCATGGAAATTCCTGGGAGGTGTGGGAAGCAAAATCCATGTTACTAATACAAGTTTCTGAATTTTAATTTCTTCAAAAAAATTGAAAAATTAGGAATTTTAAAAATACGAAAGCCAATGAATGAAAAATTTAATCAGTGTGGTGTATTTTTTTATGTATCAAAAAAATTATATTTGGAATTATACAAGAAAAATCTTATATTTTCTTAATAATTTTAGCTCTTCACTATATATTTTATATGTGGTGAACTTGTAAATTGTATTAAGTTGATTTCATTTATCATATGATAACTAATTTGAATTAGCACTAAATACTATGCAAATAAAGAAATGAATAAATAGCTGATACATGAAGAAAAAAGAACCGTATGAAATTTTCCTTTTTCTCTTGTAATTTGAAAATATCTTGTGAGTATAGCGTTTTAACTTTAACTATACTTCGAGAGGATATTGCTAAAAAGTAGGGGTGAGTACTATTTGGCTTGAAGAAATAAGCCGCATCGAAACGCTATAATTCGTTAAATTTTTGTGGACAAACATAAATTTTTTGTCGAAAAAGAATAAATCATGTTTTATGGGTGAAAATTTAATTTCAAAAAATTTTTGGGCTCACAGCCCCCTCGTCACTTGAATAGTTCCACTCCTATTGGCAGTGACCGATATAGTCGATCGTGAAGCTTATATACAAGTTTAATTTTTTTTTTTCGTATATTAAACTAAAAAATAAATTTAAAATTAGCAATATACATTAGAATTATAAATAGTTATGCGCGAAGTATAGATAAATTACTAATCCAAGATACTTATTAACTACAAAAATTAAAATAAGCATACATATATACGATGTTCTCAAGGTTCAAGAAAATAAAAAAAAAATTAGGACAAAATTTTGTTAAAAAATGCTTTAAATGTCCACACTTCTTTTAGAAATTATTTTTAGCATAGAAACATGTTATTACTAAAATATGTGGGGATGATAAATTTTTTGTTCGACATGCATACATAAGCCTCATAAAGAAAGTAAAGAATATTTTTTACTCATAGCATTCAAGTAAAAGTTAGCAACGGAATAAGATGTTGAAAATTGACATTTAAATTATTTTTTGGCAAACGCTTCAATTTAATTAGAAGTTATATGGTTGTTAATTGTATGATAACAATTGTCATGGTCAACAGTTAAGCTCCTGTCAATTATTGCATTACAAAATGAAATTAACGTTTTTGTTCTCAAAATTTTAATATTAGGTCAATCATTGGCAAAATAAAAATGGTATGAAAAATAAGAATTTGCAATTTCTGTTTTCAAAGATGTCTTATGATTTATAATTCTAGAGTTTAATCAAACTATTAAAGGCATTCATATTTAATAAAAATATTCTAATAGTATAATTTAATTAGGAAAATAAATTTAAATTGAAAGTTTTTATGTTTTAAAGATGCTATGAGTTGTTAGTACTACATCTTAGGCATGAAGTTAAATTTAAATCCATATTACCACTTTTTTTAAAAGTTTTAATACAAAATAAATTATTGCCAACATTAATGTATTTATGAATAATGGAAAGTTAAAATTTCTATTTTCGAGAATGTTATAAGATTTATAATTTTGGAGTTTAATCAAACTATTAAAGGCATCCCTATTTAATAAAAATATTCTAATAATATAATTTCATTAACAAATAAATTTAAATTGAATGCTTTTAAGCTTTAAAGATGCTATGAGCAGTCTGTACTACATCTTAAGGATTCAGTTAAATTTAAATATTTAAATTCATATTACCGTTTTCTTTATTTGAAAGATAATTTATGTTTCAAAATATAAATTAATGTACTCAATGATTTGTTTCTAGCATAAGTCCACATGAGGATTTTTGGAATATATGTAAATGCAACCTGTATAATATCCCTCAACAACCTTGAATTTCTTTTAAAAGCTAACACTCTAACGAAATATTAAATGCATGTTACCATTTTTAGCTCTTGTCAACTATCTCATAACGTACTACATATTGTATTCCTTTAACAAGCCTAAATACTAGAGATAAAAAAAACAAATAATTGCTAAAATAAAAATTACTCTTGACGACATTCACTATAAATTGAATTTTAGGGTAGGAGACAAGCACACTTGAATAAGAAAATAACATTACAACACAAAATGGCTAGCTTTAAAAGTAATGTTATAGCATTGTGGATGGTAGCAATGTTTCTTACTATGACCACGATGGAAGGAATCAAGGTTGTAGCCGTTTGTAACACAGATATGAAGGGAATCAATAACCAATGTTATTCTGCAGTTGCTGGAAATCCACCTTCTACTCCGAGCACGCAATGCTGCAACCTTATTCAACAAGCAGACTTGCCTTGTCTATGCAAATACAAGTATTTGCTATATACTCTTGGAGTTGATGTTAAAAAAGCCATGGAAATTCCTGGGAAGTGTGGGAAGCAAAATCCATGTTACTAATACAAGTTTCTCAATTTTAATTTCTTCAAAAAAATTGAAAAATTAGGAATTTTAAAAATATGAAAGCCAATGAATAAAAAATTTAATCAGTGTGGTGTATTTTTTTATGTATCAAAAAAATTATATTTGGAATTATACAAGTAAAATCTTATATTTTCTTAATAATTTTAGCTCTTCACTATATATTTTACACGTGGTGAACTTGTAAATTGTATTAAGTTCATTTCATTTATCATATGATAACTAATTTGAATTAGCACTAAATACTATGCAAATAAAGAAATGAATAAATAGCTGATACATGAAGAAAAAAGAACCGTATGAAATTTTCCTTTTTCTCTTGTAATTTGAAAATATCTTGTGAGTATAGCCTTTTAACTTTAACTATACTTCGAGAGGATATTGCTAAAAAGTAGGGGTGAGTACTATTTGGCTTGAAGAAATAAGCCGCATCGAAACGCTATAATTCGTTAAATTTTTGTGGACAAACATAAATTTTTTGTCGAAAAAGAATAAATCAAGTTTTATGGGTGAAAATTTAATTTCAAAAAATTTTTGGGCTCACAGCCCCCTCGTCACCTGAATAGTTCCACTCCTTTTGGCAGTGACCGATATAGTCGATCGTGAAGCTTATATACAAGTTAAAATTTTTTTTTTTCGTATATTAAACTAAAAAATAAATTTAAAATTAGCAATATACATTAGAATTATAAATAGTTATGCGCGAAGTATAGATAAATTACTAATCCAAGATACTTATTAACTACAAAAATTAAAATAAGCATACATATATACGATGTTCTCAAGGTTCAAGAAAATTAAAAAATAAAAAATTAGGACAAAATTTTGTTAAAAAATGCTTTAAATGTCCACACTTCTTTTAGAAATTATTTTTAGCGTAGAAACATGTTATTACTAAAATATGTGGGGATGATAAATTTTTTGTTCGACATGCATACATAAGCCTCATAAAGAAAGTAAAGAATATTTTTTACTCATAGCATTCAAGTAAAAGTTAGCAACGGAATAAGATGTTGAAAATTGACATTTAAATTATTTTTTGGCAAACGCTTCAATTTAATTAGAAGTTATACGGTTCTTAATTGTATGACAACAATTGTCATGGTCAACAATTAAGCTCCTGCCAATTATTGCATTACAAAATGAAATTAACGTTTTTGTTCTTAAAATTTTAATATTAGGTCAATCATTGGCAAAACAAAAATGGTATGAAAAATAAGAATTTGCGATTTCTATTTTCAAAGATATCTTATGATTCATAATTCTAGAGTTTAATCAAACTATTAAAGGCATTCATATTTAATAAAAATATTCTAATAGTATAATTTAATTAGGAAAATAAATTTAAATTGAAAGCTTTTATGTTTTAAAGATGCTATGAGTTGTTAGTACTACATCTTAGGCATGAAGTTAAATTTAAATCCATATTACCACTTTTTTTAAAAGTTTTAATACAAAATAAATTATTGCCAACATTAATGTATTTATGAATAATGGAAAGTTAAAATTTCTATTTTCGAGAATGTTATAAGATTTATAATTTTGGAGTTTAATCAAACTATTAAAGGCATCCCTATTTAATAAAAATATTCTAATAATATAATTTCATTAACAAATAAATTTAAATTGAATGCTTTTACGTTTTAAAGATGCTATGAGCAGTCTGTACTACATCTTAAGGATTCAGTTAAATTTAAATATTTAAATTCATATTACCGTTTTCTTTATTTGAAAGATAATTTATGTTTCAAAATATAAATTAATGTACTCAATGATTTGTTTCTAGCATAAGTCCACATGAGGATTTTTGGAATATATGTAAATGCAACCTGTATAATATCCCTCAACAACCTTGAATTTCTTTTAAAAGCTAAGACTCTAATGAAATATTAAATGCATGTTACCATTTTTAGCTCTTGTCAACTATCTCATAACGTACTACATATTGTATTCCTTTAACAAGCCTAAATACTAGAGATAAAAAAAACAAATAATTGCTAAAATAAAAATTGCTCTTGACGACATTCACTATAAATTGAATTTTAGGGTAGGAGACAAGAACACTTGAATAAGAAAATAACATTACAACACAAAATGGCTAGCTTTAAAAGTAATGTTGTAGCATTGTGGATGGTAGCAATGTTTCTTACTATGATCACTATGGAAGGAATCAAGGTTGTAGCCGTTTGTAACACAGATATGAAGGGAATCAATAACCAATGTTATTCTGCAGTTGTTGGAAATCCACCTTCTACTCCGAGCACGCAATGCTGCAACCTTATTCAACAAGCAGACTTGCCTTGTCTATGCAAATTCAAGTATTTGCTATATACTCTTGGAGTTGATGTTAAAAAAGCCATGGAAATTCCTGGGAAGTGTGGGAAGCAAAATCCATGTTACTAATACAAGTTTCTCAATTTTAATTTCTTCAAAAAAATTGAAAAATTAGGAATTTTAAAAATATGAAAGCCAATGAATAAAAAATTTAATTAGTGTGGTGTATTTTTTTATGTATCAAAAAAATTATATTTGGAATTATACAAGTAAAATCTTATATTTTCTTAATAATTTTAGCTCTTCACTATATATTTTACACGTGGTGAACTTGTAAATTGTATTAAGTTCATTTCATTTATCATATGATAACTAATTTGAATTAGCACTAAATACTATGCAAATAAAGAAATGAATAAATAGCTGATACATGAAGAAAAAAGAACCGTATGAAATTTTCCTTTTTCTCTTGTAATTTGAAAATATCTTGTGAGTATAGCCTTTTAACTTTAACTCTACTTAGAGAGGATATTGCTAAAAAGTAGGGGTGAGTACTATTTGGCTTGAAGAAATAAGCCGCATCGAAACGCTATAATTCGTTAAATTTTTGTGGACAAACGTAAATTTTTTGTCGAAAAAGAATAAATCAAGTTTTATGGGTGAAAATTTAATTTCAAAAAATTCTGGGGCTCACAGCCCCCTCGTCACCTGAATAGTTCCACTCCTATTGGCAGTGACCGATATAGTCGATCGTGAAGCTTATTTACAAGTTTAATTTTTTTTTTCGTATATTAAACAAAAAAATAAATTTAAAATTAGCAATATACATTAGAATTATAAATAGTTATGCGCGAAGTATAGATAAATTACTAATCCAAGATACTTATTAACTACAAAAATTAAAATAAGCATACATATATACGATGTTCTTAAGGTTCAAGAAAATAAAAAAAAAATTAGGACAAAATTTTGTTAAAAAATGCTTTAAATGTCCACACTTCTTTTAGAAATTATTTTTAGCGTAGAAACATGTTATTACTAAAATATGTGGGGATGATAAATTTTTTGTTCGACATGCATACATAAGCCTCATAAATAAAGTAAAGAATATTTTTTACTCATAGCATTCAAGTAAAAGTTAGCAACTGAATAAGATGTTGAAAATTGACATTTAAATTATTTTTTTGCAAACGCTTCAATTTAATTAGAAGTTATATGGTTGTTAATTATATGACAACAATTGTCATGGTCAACAATTAAGCTCCTGCCAATTATTGCATTACAAAATGAAATTAACGTTTTTGTTCTTAAAATTTTAATGTTAGGTCAATCATTGGCAAAATAAAAATGGTATGAAAAATAAGAATTTGCAATTTCTATTTTCAAAGATGTCTTATGATTTATAATCCTAGAGTTTAATCAAACTATTAAAGGCATTCATATTTAATAAAAAGATTCTAATAGTATAATTTAATTAGGAAAATAAATTTAAATTGAAAGTTTTTATGTTTTAAAGATGCTATGAGTTGTTAGTACTACATCTTAGGCATGAAGTTAAATTTAAATCCATATTGCCACTTTTTTTAAAAGTTTTAATGCAAAATAAATTATTGCCAACATTAATGTATTTATGAATAATGGAAAGTTAAAATTTCTATTTTCGAGAATGTTATAAGATTTATAATTTTGGAGTTTAATCAAACTATTAAAGGCATCCCTATTTAATAAAAATATTCTAATAATATAATTTCATTAACAAATAAATTTAAATTGAATGCTTTTAAGTTTTAAAGATGCTATGAGCAGTCTGTACTACATCTTCAGAATTAAGTTAAATTTAAATATTTAAATTCATATTATCGTTTTCTTTATTTGAAAGATAATTTATGTTTCAAAATATAAATTAATGTACTCAATGATTTGTTTCTAGCATAAGTCCACATGAGGATTTTTGGAATATATGTAAATGCAACCTGTATAATATCCCTCAACAACCTTGAATTTCTTTTAAAAGCTAAGACTCTAACGAAATATTAAATGCATGTTACCATTTTTAGCTCTTGTCAACTATCTCATAACTTAATTCATTTTTTTTTCCTTTAATATACCCTAAATACTCGTGATAAAAAATAACAAATATTTGCTAAATTAAAAATTACTCGTGACAACATTCACTATAAATTGACTTTCAGGGTAGGAGACAAGCATACTTGAATAAGAAAATAATATTAAAACACAAAATGGCTAGCTGTAAAAGTAATGTTATAGTATTGTGGATGGTAGCAATGCCTCTTACTATGACGACGATGGAAGGAATAAAGGTTGTAGCCGTTTGTAACATAGATATGAAGGAAATCAATAACCAATGTTATTCTGCAGTTGCTGGAAATCCACCTTCTCCTCCGAGCGCATAATGTCGCAATCTTATTCAACAAGCAGACTTGCCTTGTCTATGCAAATACAAGTATTCGCTATATACTCTTGGAGTTGATGTTAAAAAAGCCATGGAAATTCCTGGGAAGTGTGGGAAGCAAAATCCATGTTACTAATACAAGTTTCTCAATTTTAATTTCTTCAAAAAAATTGAAAAATTAGGAATTTTAAAAATATGAAAGTCAATGAATAAAAAATTTAATCAGTGTGGTGTATTTTTTTATGTATCAAAAAAATTATATTTGGAATTATACAAGTAAAATCTTATATTTGCTTAATAATTTTAGCACTTGACTATATATTTTATACGTGGTGAACTTGTAAATTATATTAAGTTCATTTCATTTATCATATGATAACTAATTTGAATTAGCACTAAATACTATGCAATAAAGGAATGAATAAATCATTGATACATGAAGAAAAAAGAATTGTATGAAAATTTCCTTTTTCTCTTGTAATTTGAAAAATTCTTATGAGTATACCGTTTTGGCTTTAACTCTATTTAGAGAGGATATTGCTAAAAAGTAGGGGTGAGTACTATTTGGCTGAAACTAAATAAACCACATCGAAATGCTATAATTCGCTAAATTTCAGTGGGCAAATATTAATTTTTTCTCAAAAAAAAAAAAGTTTTATGGGTGAAATTTTAATTTCAAAAAATTTTGGGGCTCATGGCCCCCTCGTCACCTAAATAGTTCCATTCCTATTGGTAGTGATCCATAGCATCGATCGTGAAGCTTATATATAAGTTTAATTTTTTTTTATTTTCGTATATTAAATTAAAAAATAAATTTAAAATTAGCCATATACATTAGAATTATAAATAGTCATGTGCAAAGCATAGATAATTTACTAATCTGAGATGCTTATTAAACACAGGAATTAAAATAAACGTAAATATATAAGATGCTCTCTAGGTTTAAGAAAAAAAAATTTGAAAAAAAATTTGTTAAAAAAATGATTTAAATGTCCAAACTTCTTTTAGAAATTGTCTTTGGCAAAGAAGCATGGTATTACTAAAATATGTGGGGATGACAAATTTTTTGTTCGACATGAGTACGTAAGCCTCATAAATATGATGAAGAATATTTTTTACTCATAGCATTCGTGTAAAACTTAGCTACGGAATAAGATGTTTAAAATTGACATTTAAATTATTTTTTGCAAATGCTTCAAATTATTTAGAATTTATATATGTTTGTTAATTGTTCGACAACAATTGTCACGGTCAACATTTAAGCTCATGAAAATTATTGCATTACAAAATGAAATTAATGTTTTTGTCATCAAAATTTTAATATTAGGTCAATCATTGGCAAAATAAATATGTTATGAAAAATAGAAGTTTGCAATTTCTATTTTCAAAGATGTCTTAAGGTCTATAATTCTAGAGTTTAGTCAACTATTAATGGCATTCATATTTAATAAAAATATTCTAATGGTATAATTTAATTACGAAAATAAATTTTAATTGAAAGCTTTTATGTTTTAAAGATGCTATGAGTTGTTAGTACTGCATCTTAGGTATTAAGTTAAATTTAAATCCATATTATCATTTCTTTAAAAGTTTTAATACAAAATCAATTATTGCCAATGTTAATGTATTTATGAATAATAGAAAGCTACAATTTCTATTTTGAAGAATGTTATAAGAATTATAATTTTGGAGTTTAATCAAACTATTAAAGGCATCCATATTTGATAAAAAAATTCTAATAATATAATTTCATTAAGAAATAAGTTTAAATTGAATGCTTTTAAGTTTTAAAAATGCTATGAGTAGTTAGTACTACATCTTAAGCATTAAGTTAAATTTAAATATTTAAACTTATATTACCATTTTCACTATTTTAAAGAAGATTTATGTTTCAAAATATAAATTGAACTACTCTATGATTTGTTTCTTGTATGAGTCCACGTGATTATTTCTTGAAAATATGTAAATGCAACCTATATAATATCCCCCAACAACCTTGAATTTCTATTAAAAGCTAAAATTCTAACGAAATATTAAATGCATGTTACCATTTTTAGCTCTTGTCAACTATCTCATAACGCATCGCATGTTGTATTCCTTTAACAAGCCTAAATACTCGAGATAAAAAAACAAATAATTGCTAAAATAAAAATTACTCTTGACAACATTCACTATAAATTGACTTTTAGGGTAGGAGACAAGCACACTTGAATAAGAAAATAACATTAAAACACAAAATGGTTAGCTTTAATAGTAATGCTATAGCATTGTGGATGGTAGCAATGTTTCTCACTGTGACCACGATGGAAGGAATCAAGGTTGTAGCCGTTTGTAACACATATATGAAGGGAATCAATAACCAATAATATTCTGCAGTTTCTGGATATCCTCATTCTCATCCTAGCACGCAATTCCTCAACCTTATTCAACAAGCATACTTGCATTTTCTATGCAAATACAAGTATTTGCTATATACTTTTGGAGTTGATGTTAAAAGAGCTATGGAAATTCCTAGGAAATGTGGAAAGCAAAATCCATGTTACTAATATAAGTTTCTCAAATTTAATTTCTTCAAAAAAATTGAAAAATTAGGAATTTTAAAAATATGAAAGCCAATGAATATGAAATTTAATCAGTGTGGTGTATTTTTTTATGCATCAAAAAAAATTATATTTGGAATTATACAAGTAAAATCTTATATTTTCTTAATAATTTTAGCACTTCACTATATATTTTATACATGGTGAACTTGTAAATGGTATTAAGTTCATTTCATTTATCATATGATAACTAATTTGAATTAGCACTAAATGCTATGCAAACAAAGGAATGAATAAATAGTTGATACATGAAGAAAAAAGAACTGTATGAAATTTTCCTTTTTCTCTTGTAATTTGAAAATATCTTCTAAGTATAGCCTTTTAACTTTATCTCTATTTAGAGAGGATACTGCTAAAAAGTAGGGATGAGTACTATTTGGCTTGAAGACATAAGCCGCATCGAAACGCTATAATTCGTTAAATTTTTGTGGGCAAACATTAATTTTTTGTCGAAAAAGAATAAATTAAATTTTATGGGTGAAAATTTAATTTCAAAAAATTTTGGGGCTCACGGCCTCCTCGTCACCTGAATAGTTCCACTCCTATTGGCAGTGACCGATATAGTCAATCGTGAAGCTTATATACAAGTTTGATTTTTTTTTATTTTCATATATGAAATTAAAAAATAAATTTAAAATTAGCAATATAAATTAGAATTATAAATAGTCATGTGCAAAGTATAAATAATTTACTAATCCGAGAAGCTTATTAAACACAAGAATTAAAATGAGCATGAACATATATGATTCTCTCTATGTTTAAGAAAAAAAAAACAAAAAAAAATGAGAACAAAATTTTTTGAAAATAATGCTTTAAATGTCCACACTTCTTTTAGAAATTGTCGTTAGCGTGGAAACATGGCACCACTAAAATATGTGGGGTTGATAAATTTTTTCTTCGGCATGAGTACGTAAGCCTCATAAATATGATAAAGAATATTTTTTACTCATAGCATTCATGTTAAAGTTAGTTACGGAATAAGATGTTGAAAATTGACATTTAAATTATTTTTTGTAAATGCTTCAAATTAATTAGAAGTTATATGTTTGTTAATTGTACGACAACAATTGTCAACGTCAACAATTAAGCTCTTCCCAATTATTGCATTACAAAATGAAATTAGCGTTTTTGTCATCAAAGTTTTAATATTAGGTCAATCATTGGCAAAATAAATATGTTACGAAAAATAGAAATTTGCAATTTCTATCTTCAAAGATGTCTTAAGGTCTATAATACTAGAGCTTAATCAAATTATTAAAGGCATTCATAATTAATAAAAATATTCTAATAGTATAATTTAATTAAGAAAATAAATTTAAATTGAAAGCTTTTATGTTTTAACGATGCTATGAGTTGTTAGTACTACATCTTAGGCATTAAGCTAAATTTAAATCCATATTACCATTTCTTTAAAAGTTTTAATACAAAATGAATTATTGCCATCATTAATGTATTTATGAATAATAGAAAGTTACAATTTCTATTTTCAAGAATGTTATAAGATTTATAATTTTGGAGTTTAATCAAACTATTAAAGGCATCTATATTTGATAAAAATATTCTAATAATATAATTTCATTAACAAATAAATTTAAAATTAATGCTTTTAAGTTTTAAAGATGCTATGAGTAGTTAGTACTACATCTTAAGCATTAAGTTAAATTTAAAGATTTAAATTCATATTACAGTTTTCTTTATTTAAAGAAGATTTATGTTTCAAGATATAAACTGTAATGCCCTCACCGTAGGTAGTCCGTACCTTTTACTATTCCGACGACTAATGTCTGTTCGGACAGTCAGGATGTCTGGAACTATACTTAAACTATAGTGAGAAGGCATAAATTAATGAAATAAATATTAAAAAAATATAGGAAAAATTTTGAGAAATAAAATAAAATTTAGAGAATTTATTAATTGGTATAAAAAAATAAAAATAATCCGATGAGCACCATGAAAGGCATTTTGGTCATTTCACCCCTAGAGGTGAATTTTGACTTATATCCTTATCTCGATTTACTATTGAAAATACGTAGCTCTACACAATAGTCCCAAGTCAGTACTGTAATCTGCAGCTTACAGCACAAACATCAAGAGCATTGCATAGTCACCACGGTATAATCCCAATAGACTAACTCTTTTTTTTTTTTTTCAACCAGTTCTGTACTCATCTTCTTTCATCTCATATACAGCCTCCTTCTCATTTCATCTATTATATTTGATACGATCCTTTTCGGTTGATAATCTACAATCACCTGGTGACCTAAAGGGTTGGTGACAAGTATGTCATCTTCTGACCCATCTATCGGTATCCTCTTTCAACAGGAGGTACAATGCATATATAGGGGTGAACATAGTTAGGGTCTATCAATACATACTTAAAGGTATTATAATTAGGAAATGTACCTCTGATAACATATACCGGATTTGGCTCCTCTCGAGCCATAGCGTACACGCGGATGCTACTTCAGCCTCGGGGTGTTCTATAGTCTTAGAAGCTCTTTGTGATGTACCAGCTACCTCTGGTCTCATCGGTCTTCTACCCTCAAGATCGTCGGGCATTTCGAGTCTGTGGTGGAGCTGTGGGAGCACTCCTCCATGGGCAATCTCTCAAAAAAAAAATGCTCTATGAACCTACATCTGAAACATCCACCCGTTAGTAATATACACTTTCCTCTGTGGTTCTTCCTACAATGTGTACAACCGGCATCGGATTGATCTTCGTGCTATAGGACCCACTGCACTGTCAATTGATACACTCATCCGACCTCCTCTCCTGGGCAAATCGAACCTCTGCCTCGTTTCTACTGATCTAACCCCGAGACCCTCGGGTCTCTTGCTCTATAGCAATCGCTGGATCGGCAGTCCGCACTCTCTTGCACTGCCTGTCTCTCCTAAACTGCTCATCATTTCTAACTCTCTCTACTGGGGTCCTATATACTAGCTGGGGAGGTGGTGGCATAGCTCCAGTGACCTGACGGAGCAATTGAGTCATTTGCTCTAGGAAGGCCTATTGTGTCCTTACTAAAGTACCCAACGATGGTTCTGCTTTCATCGCCATCGCTACCGATTAAACGCAGTGCATGCGTGACTCTCTACTTCCTCCTATATCGGTCTTGGAGGTCCGTACTCTGAAGGATCAGATGTCATCGATCCTATAAAATAGACAAAGAATAGATCAGCATTAGTGTCACCTCGACCTATGTAAAGGCCCATGCATGTGATGCAACTATTTCTTTCTATCTATCTAGGTCTAGGACCGCCTAAACCTCTGCTCTGATACCACCGAATGTGGCACTTCTTGCTCGGCTATACGGTAGACGGGTAAGGGGCGTCACATAAACTGTATTACTCTATGATTTGTTTCTAGTATGAGTCCACGTGAGTATTTTTTGAAAAAATGTAAATGCAACCTATATAATATCCCTCAACAACCTTGAATTTCTTTTCAAAGCTGAATTCTAACGAAATATTAAATGCATGTTACAATTTTTAGCTCTTGTCAACTATCTCATAACGTACTACATATTGTATTCCTTTAAAAAACACTAAATACTCGAGATAAAAAAAACAAATAATTGCTAAAATAAAAAATACTCTTGACGACATTCACTATAAATTGACTTTTAGGGTAGGAGACAAGCACACTTGAATAAGAAAATAATATTAAAACACAAAATGGCTAGTTCTAAAAGTAATGTTATAGCATTGTGAATAATAGCTGTGACGCCCCTTACCCGTATACTGTATAGCCGAGCAAGAAGTGCCACATTCGATGCCGAAGCACCCTATCTTATTTTATCATATCTATCGTAACTTTTGATGTCATTTAAAACATGTATTCTATGTGTAGAAAAATTTTTTTTTCTTATATCTTATTTCTGTGGAGACCCGAACAGAGCCTCCCCTGTTTTATTAACATCTGCGGGTTTCCACTAATCACCTGTTAACATGTCCATATTCATTTCACACATTTTCATATCATATTCTCTTGTATCATATCATTTACAATTATTTATGAGATCTAAAAATGAAGTATCATCTATTGCATTCATATAGAAATTCATAGATAATAAATTACAAGTTTTCATTTCAATCTCAAAGTTTAATTACAAGTCCAAAATGAAATACATCATGACTAGACATAATGAACCAAAATACTAGTCTATACATGGGCCCTATCAAAATACAAAAGACCGGTGAGGTAACTCTGGACAGTGGCAGATCTAGTCGAGCTCACAAGCAGACCATCGTGCAAATGCTATGGTCACTGGACTGATCTCCAGTACCTACGCGATGGAAAACCAACGCGCTAAGCATAACACTTATTGGTGCATAATTTATAATAACAATAATTTAACAATTTAAATAATAATGGTAAATTCATAATTTCTGTGTCTTTTACATTTTTATTGCACTTTGGGAACAATTTAATTTATCAAGATCTTTTCTGTTTACTTATTGTATATTCAATCTTAATTAATCATTTTCAATGCCCAAGAAACCTATAAGAAATTATAAAAGTTGGATGCATGGGTGTATACTGGTTAGATAGCCATATGTCTATCCAGTATACGTCTGTCAGGCACGAGGTGAGCTGTTGGGCATGAGACCCGCTGTCAGGCTTGTAAAGCCAGAAATAAAGTAGGCACAATGGCCAGTAAGTAGGCATATAGCCTATAGAACAATCATACTAGACATATATTGTCAGTTCATGATTTTCTCGGTAGACAGTACTGCTATTTGTAGTCCCTAATTGGTATACCAATTTATCCAAACTAAATAAATAAGTCTAGGTATACTATGGGCAATTAAACATTTTTAATTATTTTAGCACTATTCACTTTACTATATTCTTGGTACTATTCATTGGTACCATTAATTTCATATTAATAGGACATTAGTCCCAATTTACATATTCATATCATTTTTAATATTTAATTATCCTTATGAATATTTTAATTATCATATATAGTATTTTTCCCATGAATCTTTCTTTAGGTTCATGTTGATGTGTTATCTTTATCTAGGAATTTGTCTAGGTTAGGATGTCTATTTAGTCACACTTCCTTCATAACAATTGCTCCTCTATGTTTAAACTTGAATTTCAATTTTTGAACCACTGAATTTGGGGTTATAGAACTCAAGTTATGTAACACCCTAGGCAAATCCCACATCGACAAAACACGGGAGAGATGCTGGGTTTATAAGTTGATGGTTCGTAACCCCTATTGACGCATTTTAAAACCGTGAGGGCTTTAGCCCAGAGCGGACAATATCACTAGTGGGCCGGGCCATTACATTTAGTGGTATCAGAGTAAAGGTTTAGGCGGTCCTAGACCTAGATAGATAGAAAGAAATAGTTGCATCACATGCATGGGCCTTTAGATAGAGTCGAGGTGACACTAATATAGATTTGTTCTTTATATGTTTTATAGGATCGATGGCATCTGATCCTTAAGAGCACGGACCTCCAGGACCCATAGAGGAGGAAGTAGAGAATCACGCACCTGCACCTGCGTTTAGTCAGGGGCGCAATAGCAGTAGAGCAGAACCATCGTTGGGTACTTTAGTAAGGACACAATAGGCCTTCCTAGAGCAAATGACTCAATTGTTCACAGTCACCGAGCTATGCCACCACCTCCCCAGCTAGTATATAGGACCCCAGTAGAGAGAGTTAAAAATGATGAGCAGTTTAGGAGAGACAGGTAGTGCAAGAGAGGGTCTGGACCTGGTCAGTCCAGCGCAGCTGCTACAGAGAGCAAGAGACCCAGGGGGTCTCAGGGTTAGATTCAGAGTAGAGAACAGAGGCAGAGGTTCCGATTTGCCCCGAGGAGAGGAGGTTAGATGAGTGTATCAATTGACAATTCTGTGGGTCCTATAGCATGGAGATCAACCCCGATGCCAGTTTGTACACATTGTAGGAAGAACCACAAAGGAAAGTGTAGATTGCTAACGGGTGGATGTTTCAGATCTGGGTCCATAGAGCATTTTTTTTTTGAGAGATTGCCCACGGAGGAGTGCTCCCACAGCTCCACCACAGACTTAGAAGTCTGCCCCGACAGTACAGAGGGGTAGAAGACCGATGAGACCAGAGGTAGCTGGTACATCACAAAGAGCTTCTAAGACTATAGAACACCCCGAGGCTGAAGTAGCATCCCGCGTGTACGCTATGGCTCGAGAGGAGCCAAATCCGATAGATGTTATCAGAGGTACATTTCCTAATTATAATACCTTTAAGTATGTATTGATAGACCCTAACTATGTTCACCCCTATATATGCATTGTACCTCCTGTTGAAAGAGGATACCGATAGATGGGTCAAAAGATGACATACTTATCACCAACCCTTTGAACCATAAGGTTATGGTAGATTATCAACTGAAAAGGATCGTATCAAAGATAATAGATGGAAATGAGAAGGAGGCTGTATATAAGATGAAAGAAGATGAGTACAGAATTGGTTGAGGAAAAAAAAATAGTTAGACTATTGGGATTATACCGTGGTGATTATACAATGCTTTTGATATTTGTGCTGTAAGCTACAGATTACAGTACCGACTTGGGACTATTGTGTAGAGCTACGTATTTCCAATAGTAAATAGAGATAAGGATAAGATTGTAGAACTAGGATTAATAAGACAGACTAAAGAAAAAGTAAAGTATCATAACACAAAAAGGTGAAAAGACAAGGAGATAGCGGTCCCTCGATTAATTACACTGTGTAAATTTCGAGGACGAAATTTTATTTAGAGGGGAAGAATTGTAACGCCCTCACCGTAGGTAGTCCGTACATTTTACTGTTTCGACGACTAATGTCTGTTCGGATAGTCAAGATGTCTGGAACTACACTTAAACTATAGTGAGGAGGCACAAATTAATGAAATAAATATTAAAAAAATATAGGAAAAATTTTGAGAAATAAAATAAAATTTAGAGAATTTATTAATTGGTATAAAAAAATAAAAATAATCCGATGAGCACCATGAAAGGCATTTTGGTCATTTCACCCCTAGAGGTGAATTTTGACTTAAATGTCAAATTAAAATTTGGAAATAGAATAATTAACATATATTAATTTTATGAATTTGAATTTGAAAAATGAGAAGAGAAAGAAGAAGAAAAGAAAAGAAAAGAAAAGGAAAGAAAAGAAAAGAAAGGAAATAGATTTATGAAATTTAAAAACAATAAAGTACACATAAATGTATATATATATAAATAACCACAAGAGACAAAACCCCACCAACCATCTTCTTCTTCCACTTCTCTCTTTCTCCTTGCCGTCTCCCTTGGTCTCTCCCTCCCCACCATTGTTATCAAGCTTAAAGCTTGATTTCCCAAGCTTTCACTCACTAAAACCCATAGACCCCTTCACAAAAAATTTAGCCCACACCATAAGGAAGCTTTAGATACCCATAAGAAGAAGAAAGATTAAAGTTTGAAGTGGGTCACAAGAGGTTAGTGCACTAATCCCTCTTCTTCTCTTTATTAAACATGAAAAGCATGTTTAGCTAAGCATAAATACCATTAAAACAAAAAGAAAATCTAGAGGAAAGAACCCTTGAATTTTTGGAAGCCATGGAACTTGAACTTTATTGCTTTTAAGTGATGAAAAATGGTTCCATGAGAATGTGTAATTAGTTGAAATGTTTGGGTGTTTGATTGTGTAGTGTTTGTGTAAATTTGAAACTTTGAAAACTAGGGTTTGTGTAAATGTTGAGGACTTTGTGTAAAATGTTGAAATTTGACCTAATTGGGATTAAGTTCATTTCATTTATCATATGATAACTAATTTGAATTAGCACTAAATGCTATGCAAATAAAGGAATGAATAAATAGTTGATACATGAAGAAAAAAGAACTGTATGGAATTTTCTTTTTTCTCTTGTAATTTGAAATATTCTTGTGAGTATAACCTTTTAGCTTTAACTCTTTTTAAAGAGGATATTGCTAAAAGGTAAGGGTGTGCACTATTTGGCTTGAGCTAAATAAACAGCATCGAAATGCTATAATTCGCTAAATTTTAGTGGGCAAACATTAATTTTTTATCGAAAAAAAAATAAATTAAATTTTAAGGGTGAAATTTTAATTTCAAAAAATTTTTGGGCTTACAGCATACTCGTCATTTGAATAGTTCCACTCCTATTGGTAGTCGTGATGTTTATATGCAAGTTTATTTTTTTTTCATATATTAAATTAAAAATTAAATTTAAAATGAGCAATATACATTAGAATTATAAATAGTCACGTGCAAAGTATAGATAATTTACTAATCCGAGATGCTTATTAAACACAAGAATTAAAGTAAACATAAACATATATGATGCTTTCTATGTTTAAGAAAAAAAAAAACAAAAAAAAAATTAGAACAAAATTTTTTGAAAATAATGCTTTAAATGTCCACACTTCTTTTAGAAATTGTCTTTGGCGTAGAATCATGGTACCACTAAAATGTGGGGATGATAAATTTTTTGTTCAACATGAGCACGTAAGCCTCATAAATATGATAAAGAATATTTTTTATGGAATAAGATGTTGAAAATTGACATTTAAATTATTTTTTGCAAACGCTTCAAATTAATTAGAAGTTATATGTTTGTTAATTGTATGACAACAATTGTCAAGGTCAACAATTAAGCTCATGCCAATTATTGCATTACAAAATGAAATTAACGTTTTTGTCATCAAAATTTTAATGTTAGGTCAATCATTGGCAAAATAAATATGTTATGAAAAATAGAAATTTGCAATTTCTATTATCAAAGATGTCTTAAGGTCTATAATTCTAGAGTTTAATCAAATTATTAATGGCAATCATATTTAATAAAAATATTATAATAGTATAATTTAATTAAGAAAATAAATTTTAATTGAAAGCTTTTATGTTTTAAAGATGCTATGAGTTGTTAGTACTACATCTTAGGCATTCAGTTAAATTTAAATCCATATTACCATTTCTTTAAAAGTTTTAATACAAAATAAATTATTGCCAATATTAATGTATTTATGAATTATAGAAAGCTACAATTTCTATTTTCAAGAATGTTATAAGATTTATAATTTTGGAGTTTAATCAAACTATTAAAAGCATCCATATTTCATAAAAGTATTCTAATAATATAATTTCATTAAGAAATAAATTTAAATTTAATGCTTTTAAGTTTTAAAGATGCTATGAGTAGTTAGTACTACATCCTAAGCATTAAGTTAAATTTAAATATTTAAATTCACATTACCGTTTTCTTTATTTTAAAGAAGATTTATGTTTCAAAATATAAATTCAATTGCCCTATGATTTGTTTCTAATACAAGTCCACGTGAGTTCTTTTTGAAAATATGTAAATCCAACCTGTATGATATCCCTCAACAACCTTGAATTTCTTTTAAAATAAAATTCTAATGAAATATTAAATGCATATTACCATTTTTAGCTCTTGTCAACTATCTCATAACGTACTACATATTGTATTCCTTTAACAAGCCTAAATACTAGAGATAAAAAAAAACAAATAATTGCTAAAATAAAAATTACTCTTGACGACATTCACTATAAATTGACTTTTAGGGTAGGAGACAAGCACACTTGAATAAGAAAATAACATTAAAACACAAAATGGCTAGCTTTAAAAGTAATGTTACAAAGATTGTGGATGGTAGCAATGTTTCTTACTATGACCACGATGGAAGGAATCAAGGTTGTAGCCATTTGTAACACAGATATGAATGGAATCAATAACCAATGTTATTCTCAGCTTGTCGAAATCCACCTTCTACTCCGAGCACGCAATGCCGCAACCTTATTCAACAAGCAGACTTGTTTTGTCTATGCAAATACAAGTATTTGCTATATACTCTTGAAGTTGATGTTAAAAAGCCATGGAAATTCTGGGAAGTGTGGGAAGCAAAATCCATGTTACTAATACAAGTTTCTCAATTTTAATTTCTTCAAAAAATTGAAAAATTAGGAATTTTAAAAATATGAGAGCCAATGAATAAAAATTTAATCAGTGTGGTGTATTTTTTTATGTATAAAAAAAAATTATATTTGGAATTATACAAGTAAAATCTTATATTTTCTTAATAATTTTAGCACTTCACTATATATATTAAATGTGGTTAACTTGTAAATTGTATTAAGTTCATTTCATTTATCATATGATAACTAATTTGAATTAGCACTAAATGCTATGCAAATAAAGGAATGAATAAATAGTTGATACATGAAGAAAAAAGAACTGTATGGAATTTTCTTTTTTCTCTTGTAATTTGAAATATTCTTGTGAGTATAACCTTTTAGCTTTAACTCTTTTTAAAGAGGATATTGCTAAAAGGTAAGGGTGAGTACTATTTGGCTTGAGCTAAATAAACCACATCGAAATGCTATAATTAGCTAACTTTTAGTGGGCAAACATTAATTTTTTATCGAAAAAAAAATAAATTAAATTTTAAGGGTGAAATTTTAATTTCAAAAAATTTTTGGGCTTACAGCATACTCGTCATTTGAATAGTTCCACTCCTATTGGTAGTGACTTATCGCGTCGATCGTGATGTTTATATGCAAGTTTATTTTTTTTTCATATATTAAATTAAAAATTAAATTTAAAATGAGCAATATACATTAGAATTATAAATAGTCACGTGCAAAGTATAGATAATTTACTAATCCGAGATGCTTATTAAACCCAAGAATTAAAGTAAACATAAACATATATGATGCTTTCTATGTTTAAGAAAAAAAAAAAAACAAAAAAAGAAAATTTTTTGAAAATAATGCTTTAAATGTACACACTTCTTTTAGAAATTGTCTTTGGCGTAGAATCATGGTACCACTAAAATGTGGGGATGATAAATTTTTTGTTCAACATGAGCACGTAAGCCTCAGAAATATGATAAAGAATATTTTTTACGGAATAAGATGTTGAAAATTGACATTTAAATTATTTTTGCAAATTCAAATTAATTAGAAGTTATATATGTTTGTTAATTGTATGACAACAATTGTCAAGGTCAACAATTAAGCTCATGCCAATTATTGCATTACAAAATGAAATTAACGTTTTTGTCATCAAAATTTTAATATTAGGTCAATCATTGGCAAAATAAATATGTTATGAAAAATAGAAATTTGCAATTTCTATTATCAAAGATGTCTTAAGGTCTATAATTCTAGAGTTTAATCAAATTATTAATGGCAATCATATTTAATAAAAATATTATAATAGTATAATTTAATTAAGAAAATAAATTTTAATTGAAAGCTTTTATGTTTTAAAGATGCTATGAGTTGTTAGTACTACATCTTAGGCATTCAGTTAAATTTAAATCCATATTACCATTTCTTTAAAAGTTTTAATACAAAATAAATTATTGCCAATATTAATGTATTTATGAATTATAGAAAGCTACAATTTCTATTTTCAAGAATGTTATAAGATTTATAATTTTGGAGTTTAATCAAACTATTAAAAGCATCCATATTTCATAAAAGTATTCTAATAATATAATTTCATTAAGAAATAAATTTAAATTTAATTATTAAGTTTTAAAGATGCTATGAGTAGTTAGTACTACATCCTAAGCATTAAGTTAAATTTAAACATTTAAATTCACATTACCGTTTTCTTTATTTTAAAGAAGATTTATGTTTCAAAATATAAATTCAATTGCCCTATGATTTGTTTCTAATACAAGTCCACGTGAGTTCTTTTTGAAAATATGTAAATCCAACCTGTATGATATCCCTCAACAACCTTGAATTTCTTTTAAAATAAAATTCTAATGAAATATTATATGCATATTACCATTTTTAGCTCTTGTCAACTATCTCATAACGTACTACATATTGTATTCCTTTAACAAGCCTAAATACTAGAGATAAAAAAAAACAAATAATTGCTAAAATAAAAATTACTCTTGACGACATTCACTATAAATTGACTTTTAGGGTAGGAGACAAGCACACTTGAATAAGAAAATAACATTAAAACACAAAATGGCTAGCTTTAAAAGTAATGTTACAGCATTGTGGATGGTAGCAATGTTTCTTACTATGACCACGATGGAAGGAATCAAGGTTGTAGCCATTTGTAACACAGATATGAATGGAATCAATAACCAATGTTATTCTGCAGTTGCTGGAAATCCACCTTCTACTCCGAGCACGCAATGATGCAACCTTATTCAACAAGCAGACTTGCCTTGTCTATGCAAATACAAGTATTTGCTATATACTCTTGGAGTTGATGTTAAAAAAGCCATGGAAATTCCTGGGAAGTGTGGGAAGCAAAATCCATGTTACTAATACAAGTTTCTCAATTTTAATTTCTTCAAAAAAATTGAAAAATTAGGAATTTTAAAAATATGAGAGCCAATGAATAAAAAATTTAATCAGTGTGGTGTATTTTTTTATGTATCAAAAAAATTATATTTGGAATTATACAAGTAAAATCTTATATTTTCTTAATAATTTTAGCACTTCACTATATATTTTATACGTGGTGAACTTGTAAATTGTATTAAGTTCATTTCATTTATCATATGATAACTAATTTGAATTAGCACTAAATGCTATGCAAATAAAGGAATGAATAAATCGTTGATACATGAAGAAAAAATAACTGTATGAAAATTTCCTTTTTCTCTTGTAATTTGAAAAATTCTTGTGAGTATACCGTTTTGGCTTTAACTCTATTTAGAGAGGATATTGCTAAAAAGTAGGGGTGAGTACTATTTGGTTGAAACTAAATAAACCACATCGAAACGCTATAATTCGCTAAATTTCAGTGGGCAAATATTAATTTTTTGTCCAAAAAAAAAATAAATGTTATGGGTGAAATTTTAATTTCAAAAAATTTTGGGGCTCATGGCCCCCTCGTCACCTGAATAGTTCCACTCCTATTGGTAGTGACCCATAGCATTGATCGTGAAGCTTATATACAAGTTTAATTTTTTTTTTCGTATATTAAATTAAAAAATAAATTTAAAATTAGCCATATACATTAGAATTATAAATAGTCATGTGCAAAGCATAGATAATTTACTAATCTGAGATGCTTATTAAACACAGGAATTAAAATAAATGTAAATATATAAGATGCTCTCTAGGTTTAAGAAAAAAAAAATTAGAAAAAAAATTTGTTAAAAAAATGATTTAAATGTCCATACTTCTTTTAGAAATTTTCTTTAGCATAGAAGCATGGTATTACTAAAATATGTGGGGATGACAAATTTTTTGTTCGACATGAGTACGTAAGCCTCATAAATATGATGAAGAATATTTTTTACTCATAGCATTCGGGTAAAAGTTAGCTACAGAATAAGATGTTTAAAATTCACATTTAAATTATTTTTTGCAAATGCTTCAAATTATTTAGAATTTATATATGTTTGTTAATTGTACGACAACAATTGTCACGGTCAACATTTAAGCTCATGCAAATTATTGCATTACAAAATGAAATTGATGTTTTTGTCATCAAAATTTTAATATTTGGTCAATCATTGGAAAAATAAATATGTTATGAAAAATAGAAATTTGCAATTTCTATTTTCAAAGATGTCTTAAGGTCTATAATTCTAGAGTTTAGTAAACTATTAATGGCATTCATATTTAATAAAAATATTCTAATGGTATAATTTAATTACGAAAATAAATTTTAATTAAAAGCTTTTATGTTTTAAAGATGCTATGAGTTGTTAGTACTGCATCTTAGGCATTAAGTTAAATTTAAATCCATATTATCATTTCTTTAAAAGTTTTAATACAAAATCAATTATTGCCAACGTTAATGTATTTACGAAGAATAGAAAGCTACAATTTCTATTTTGAAGAATGTTATAAGATTTATAATTTTGGAGTTTAATCAAACTATTAAAGGCATCCATATTTGATAAAAATATTCTAATAAAATAATTTCATTAAGAAATAAATTTAAATTGAATGCTTTTAAGTTTTAAAAATGCTATGAGTAGTTAGTACTACATCTTAAGCATTAAGTTAAATTTAAATATTTAAACTCATATTACCATTTTCACTATTTTAAAAAAGATTTATGTTTCAAAATATAAATTGAACTACTCTATGATTTGTTTCTAGCATGAGTACACGTGAGTATTTTTTGAAAATATGTAAATGCAACCTGTATAATATCCCCCAACAACCTTGAATTTCTTTTAAAAGCTAAAATTCTAACGAAATATTAAATGCGTGTTACCATTTTTAGCTCTTGTCAACTATCTCATAACGTACTGTATGTTGTATTCCTTTAACAAGCCTAAATATTCGAGATAAAAAAACAAATAATTGCTAAAATAAAAATTACTCTTGACAACATTCACTATAAATTGACTTTTAGGGTACGAGACAAGCCCACTTGAATAAGAAAATAACATTAAAACACAAAATGGCTAGCTTTAAAAGTAATGTTATAGCATTGTGGATGGTAGCAATGTTTCTCACTATGACCACGATGGAAGGAATCAAGGTTGTAGCCGTTTGTAACACAGATATGAAGGGAATCAATAACCAATGTTATTCTGCAGTTGCTGGAAATCCACCTTCTCCTCCGAGCATGCAATGCTGCAACCTTATTCAACAAGCAGACTTGCCTTGTTTATGCAAATACAAGTATTTGCTATATACTCTTGGAGTTGATGTTAAAAAAGCTATGGAAATTCCTGGGAAATGTGGAAAGCAAAATCCATGTTACTAATACAAGTTTCTCAAATTTAATTTCTTAAAAAAATTGAAAAATTAGGAATTTTAAAAATATGAAAGCCAATGAATATGAAATTTAATCAGTGTGGTGTATTTTTTTTTGTATCAAAAAAATTATATTTGGAATTATACAAGTAAAATCTTATATTTTCTTAATAATTTTAGCACTTCACTATATATTTTATACATGGTGAACTTGTAAATGGTATTAAGTTCATTTCATTTATCATATGATAACTAATTTGAATTAGCACTAAATACTATGCAAATAAAGGAATGAATAAATCGTTGATACATGAAGAAAAAAGAACTGTACGAAAATTTTCTTTTTCTCTTGTAATTTGAAAAATTCTTGTGAGTGTTCTTTTGGCTTTAACTCTATTTAGAGAGGATATTGCTAAAAAGTAGGGGTGAGCACTACTTGACTGGAACTAAATAAACCGCATCAAAACGCTATAATTCATTAAATTTCACTGGGAAAATATTAATTTTTTGTCGAAAAAAAATAAATTAAAATTTATGGGTAAAATTTTAATTTCAAAAAATTTTAGGGTTCACAGCCCCCTCGTGACCTGAATAGTTCCACTCCTATTGGTAGTGACCCGTAGCATCGATCGTGATGCTTATATACAAGTTTAATTTGTTTTTTTATTTTCGTATATTGAGTTAAAAAAATAAATTTAAAATTTGCCATGTGCATTAGAATTATAAATAGTCATGTGCAAAGTATAGATAATTTACTAATCTGAGATGCTCATTAAACACAGGAATTAAAATAAACATAAATATATATGATGCTCTCTAGGTTTAAGAAAAATAAAACAAAAAAAAAAAAAAATTGAACAAAATTTTGTTAAAAAAAATGCTTTAAATGTCTATACTTCTTTTAGAAATTGTTTGTAGCGTAGAAACATGGTATTACTAAAATATGTGGGGATGATAACTTTTTTGTTCGACATGAGTACGTAAGCCTCATAAATATGATAAAGAATATTTTTTACTCATCGCATTCATGTAAAAGTTTGTTATGGAATAAGATGTCGAAAATTGACATTTAAATTATTTTTTGCAAACGCTTCAAATTAATTAGAATTTATATGTTTGTTAATTGTACAATGACAATTGTCAAGGTCAACATTTCGGCTCTTGCCAATTATTGCGTTACAAAATGAAATTAACATTTTTGTCATCAAAATTTTAATATTAGGTCATTCATTGGCAAAATAAATATGTTATGAATAATAGAAATTTGCAATTTCTATTTTCAAAGATGTCTTAAGGTCTATAATCTAGAGTTTAATCAAACTATTAAAGGTATTCATATTTAATAAAAATATTTTAATAGTATAATTTAATTACGAAAATAAATTTTAATTGAAAGTTTTTATGTTTTAAAGATGCTATGAGTTGTTAGTACTGCATCTTAGGCATTAAGTTAAATTTAAATCCATACTATCATTTCTTTAAAAGTTTTAATACAAAATCAATTATTGCCAAGATTATTGTATGATGAATAATAGAAAGTTGCAATTTCTATTTTCATGAATGTTATAAGATTTATAATTTTTAGTTTGTCTTGAATTCTATTTTCTTGAAATACAATTGGATGGCTATTTCATTGGTTTTTCTTTGCTTCTCATTGCCTTTGCTGCCCTTTTGTGCATACTTGTCAATACACTGTATATATTTACATACCCCTGCTGGTGTTTACAAGTTTTTCTTTGATATATCATTATGCTGTAGCTTTCCAATATACTGCACAGGCTGTGACACTCCTTATGCAAATGTTCTGCATAGCCTATGTAGTCCCTTATGCAACTCATGCCATACTGCACAGCTTATGCACTCTACTTATGCACCTGTTCTGCACAGCATTTATTCTACATAACTTGTGCAGCTTTCTTATGCCTCACCATCATCTTTTAAATTCACATTTTAGATGCTAAAACACTGCTCTATACCAGGTAACTCTTTCTTTTTACTTTTAAATTTAACTATTCCTGGTTATTCCTCTTTGCTTTGAGTTTTCATGCTGCACTGCCTTAGACATTGAGGACAATGTCCAATTTTGAGTTTGGGGGTGTGCATTTTGATTTTTGCTACATTTTTCACATTTTGAGTATAGGAACATCTCATCCCATTCCATTTATATATATATTGTAAATATTTTACATACACATCCATACATACATATACATAACACATTTACACACACATTATACATCACTTAGAAATAGTACACATTGCATACAAATAGATTTCTTCCATTTGGTTAATGCATTGCTCATTTTTAGGAATCATGCATCCATGAAATAAAATCTTTTGCCAAATTCCTTGAGTAATGAGAAGTTGTCTATGAGAGTGATTTGACTTACCTTAAGTTGGGTTTGTGGATTGAAAGTTTCCTTAGAGATGCAAAGTTTTGAAGTGTTTATCCCTTGCCTATATCTTCTCAGCCAAAAAGCCACCCAACTAATCCTTTAGAGATTGGAGTGTTTAGAGGAAGTTATTGGATATAAGGTAGTCAAATGATGTCTCACCAATCCTAGAATAAATTTTCTAAACCTTTCAAGGCGAAATACCAACTTGTACTTGAAAAGAGAGATGATTAGGTATTCTTTGATTTAAACCTTTTCATTTTAAACCTTTGGCCTTTTTCCTAACTAAAATTAACCCTTGCAAACCCCTTTGAGCCTTTTTATTCCTAATTTTTCTTGAAACCCTTATTGCTACCTAGCCAATGAACCAAACACTCCAACCCTTTTCATGAGAATAATTATTTATAATATTAGGTACACTTTATATTCATATTAAAAAAAATAAATAAATAAAAGAAAGAAAAAAAAAAGAGAAAAATATATAATAATGAAAAGGAGAAGAAATGTTTGTCATCTTGTAAAAGTGCTAGTATACATGCTTTTCACTATTGTCATTCAAATTGAAAGAAATCCACCCAAAGTCATTAAAGGAAATGAGTTTGGGGGTGGCATTTTTAGGGATAATCATCAAGAGAAAATACAAGATACAAGTTTAAAGTATCAAAGTGTCCCTCCATTTTATGTATTTTGTAAAATATGCTAGCACTTGAAAATTCTCATTGTGTATTTCTCTCATCTTTATATATAAAAAAAAAAGAGAAAAAAGAAAAAAAAAAGAAGAAAAAAAAAAGAAGTGTACGTTATGTTTTCAAGATTGAAAATATTCTCATGCTTTGAATCCTTTTTACCCTTATTCTTCTTAACCTCATTTTGAACCCCATGGCCCCATTACACCCCTAAAAAGACCTTTGATCTCTTGATAGTACTTGCTACATTAGTGGAGATAGGGGTAGGAAATTCACCTATGGGATTGGAAATTATCCATTCACTCATTAAATTCCATCATTCTATATGGAGACACTTTGGCTATTGATTGTTCTAGAATTCCTTTTGAGCATGACTCTCTCTTTTGATTGGTTGGTTTGGGAATTTTGGATGATAATTGACTTGATGGCTAAGCGGTGAAAGCTTGGATAAGCATTAGATTCTTTGCATCTTGAAGGATGGGTATATGGATTGTTGGTATGGCTAAAGGTATGATAAGTTACTTTAATAGGTGATTTTCATAGCTCTTTGGACAAGGCACCCCTAAAAAATTGTGTTATATTTTAAAGTTTGCTTGAGGACAAGCAAAGATTTGAGTTTGGGGGTATTTGATACATGCATTTTGCATAGTCATTTAGGTTTAATTTCATGGCCATTTTATTGTTAGTCACTTTTAGCCAATTTTATTAGTTATTTAGATAGTTTTTCATGATTGTCAATTTTTGGATTAATTTGTAATTTTACTTTGTTTTGTAGGAAAAATGGTGTTTTTGAGGGACTAAAAAAGAAATTTTGCCAATGAGGAGTGATTTCTACAGCCAAAGATATCAAAAATAAGTTTGAAAGTTGAAGTATTCAGTGGCCAAATTGTGCATAACTTGCTGCATAAGTTGTGCAGTTCTGCACAGGGAGAAGAAGCAATTTTTCCATTCCTGCCTAAATTTGCATAAGTCACTGCATGACTTATGCAGACTTACTCCTTGCTTATGCAGCTTCACACAGAGGGCCCAAAAACCTGCCGAAAACTGCATAAGGGACTGCATAACTTATGCAGTTTCATAGAGTCTTCATAATGAGCTGGCAGAAGATTCCCTCATGAAAACTACACCTCAAACACACCATTTTAGGGCTACTTGTCAGAAAAAGATATAATTGTGCCCTTATCTCATTTTAGAGGGGGAGGGAGGAGACAAAAAAAGGGAGTAGCAGCAGGGGAAGAGTCAGAAAACAGAACAAAACGTCACCTCTCCATTTCTAGACCAGATTTGGAGTTTTCTTCCTTTCTTCCCTATTTCCTACCTTTCTTGTATTGGGTTTTTTAGTTCTTAGCTTAGATTTAAGATTTATTTCCATATTAACTCAGAATTTCTTGTAAATATTATGGATAGTGAGTAGTTTACATTAGATTCTGGAGTTGGGATGTAATATTTGAGATATTTTGTGGATTTTGATTGGGTAATCCATATTTTGTGGTTTTAATGAAGTTTTATTCATTTCTTGTGTGCTCAATGACATGCTTAGTGTAGGATCCCATTAATTATTGTTCTTAATCCATGGTTGAAGCACCGAAAGGAGAAAACCTTGTGATAGATAATCAATAAATTGAACTTAATTAACTTAGATCTAGAAATAGACTAAGGATTAAGAGGATTTACAGATTAATTAAGGAACTTAATGGGTCTTAATTAATTTTAACTCCACGAAAGTAGGATTAGATTGATTAAGGCACTCTTTGTCCCACTCAAAAGAGTATTCAAAGGATTTAAGAATTAATCTCCTTAAAACTCGTAAATTCTATAAGATTGGGTAACCAATTTAAAAATCTCAAAATAGCTTGAATATGAACTCCCGAACTCCGGAATCGCCCTTTTTATCATTGTTAATTTCTCATTGAATTTAATTGCTTGCCATTTTAAACCTTGCCATATTTCAATTTTCTTATTTTAATTTGATGCAAATTTAGTTAAATCATTGCATTGTTGAATAGATTATTAATTTTGCACATATAGATTTGACACTTCAATATCAATCAATCTATTGCTTTAATTTCAAAAATAGTTCAAATTAGTCAATTTTTATATAAAAAATTCAATCATTAAAGCAACTCCTCGTGGGAATGATATCTCTTATATATTACTTGTGTCACGACCCAGGGATGGGGTTGGGACGTGCTTGTTCAACCAGCTACGCACTGGGGTGGAAACTTCGTGTCCCACATCGAAAACGGGAAGAAAAGATTTGGGCCATATATGTGGGAGTCTTCCTCACCTGGTCAGCGCGCTTTTGGGAATGAAACCTCCCAAGGGACAAATCTGTGAGGCCCATGGGCCAAAGCGGACAATACTAACTGGAGAAGGATCGAGCTGTTACAACTTGTACGACCCGTGCACTTGCGGTTGGGCCACATCACTCATAACGTACTACATATTGTATTCCTTTAACAAGCTTAAATACTCGAGATAAAAAAAAACAAATAATTGCTAAAATAAAAATTACTCTTGACAACATTCACTATAAATTGACTTTTAGGGTAGGAGACAAGCACACTTGAATAAGAAAATAATATTAAAACACAAAATGGCTAGCGCTAAAAGTAATGTTATAGTATTATGGATGGTAGCAATGTTTCTTACTATGACGACGATGGAAGGAATCAAGGTTGTAGCCATTTGTAACACAGATATGAAGGAAATCAATAACCAATATTATTCTGTAGTTGCTGGAAATCCACCTTCTCCTCCGAGCACACAATGTTGCAACCTTATTCAACAAGCAGACTTGCCTTGTCTATGCAAATACAAGTATTTGCTATATACTCTTGGAGTTGATGTTAAAAAAGCCATGGAAATTCCTGGGAAGTGTGGGAAGCAAAATCCATGTTACTAATACAAGTTTCTCAATTTTAATTTCCTCAAAAAAATTGAAAAATTAGGAATTTTAAAAATATGAAAGCCAATGAATAAAAAATTAAATCGGTGTGGTGTATTTTTTTATGTATAAAAAAAATTATATTTGGAATTATACAAGTAAAATCTTATATTTTCTTAATAATTTTAGCACTTCACTATATATTTTATACGTGGTGAACTTGTAAATTGTATTAAGTTCATTTCATTTATCATATGATAACTAATTTGAATTAGCACTAAATACTATGCAAATAAAGGAATGAATAAATCATTGATACATGAAGAAAAAAGAACTGTATGAAAATTTCCTTTTTCTCTTTTAATTTGAAAAATTCTTGTGAGTATACCATTTTGGCTTTAACTCTATTTAGAGAGGATATTGCTAAAAAGTAGGGGTGAGTACTATTTGGCTGAAACTAAATAAACCACATCAAAACGCTATAATTCGTTAAATTTCAGTGGAAAAATATTAATTTTTTGTCAAAAAAAAAAAATAAATTTTGTGGGTGAAATTTTAATTTCAAAAAATTTTGGGGCTCATGGCCCCCTTGTCACCTGAATAGTTCCACTCCTATTGGCAGTGACTCATAGCATCGATCGTGAAGCTTATATACAAGTTTAATTTTTTTTTTCGTATATTAAATTAAAAAAAAATTAAAATTAGCCATATACATTAGAATTATAAATAGTCATGTGCAAAGCATAGATAATTTATTAATCTGAGATGCTTATTAAACATAGGAGTTAAAATAAACGTAAATATATAAGATGCTCTCTAGGTTTAAGAAAAATAAAACAAAAAAAAATTAGAAAAAAAATTTGTTAAAAAAATTATTTAAATGTCCATACTTCGTTTAGAAATTGTCTTTAGCATAGAAGCATGGTATTACTAAAATATGTGGGGATGACAAATTTTTTGTTCGACATGAGTACGTAAGCCTCATAAATATGATGAAGAATATTTTTTACTCATAGCATTCGTGTAAAAGTTAGCTACGGAATAAGATGTTTAAAATTTACATTTAAATTATTTTTTGCAAATGCTTCAAATTATTTAGAATTTATATATGTTTGTTAATTGTATGACAACAATTGTCATGGTCAACATTTAAGCTCATGCAAATTATTGCATTACAAAATGAAATTAATGTTTTTGTCATCAAAATTTTAATATTAGGTCAATCATTGGCAAAATAAATATGTTATGAAAAATAGAAATTTACAATTTCTATTTTCAAAGATATCTTAAGGTCTATAATTCTAGAGTTTAGTCAACTATTAATGGCATTCATATTTAATAAAAATATTCTAATAGTATAATTTAATTACGAAAATAAATTTTAATTGAAAGCTTTTATGTTTTAAAGATGCTATGAGTTGTTAGTACTGCATCTTAGGCATTAAGTTAAATTTAAATCCATATTATCATTTCTTTAAAAGTTTTAATACAAAATCAATTATTGCCAACGTTAATGTATTTATGAATAATAGAAAGCTACAATTTATATTTTGAAGAATGTTATAAGATTTATAATTTTGGAGTTTAATCAAACTATTAAAGGCATCCATATTTGATAAAAATATTCCAATAATATAATTTCATTAAGAAATAAGTTTAAATTGAATGCTTTTAAGTTTTAAAAATGCTATGAGTAGTTAGTACTACATCTTAAGCATTAAGTTAAATTTAAATATTTAAACTCATATTACCATTTTCACTATTTTAAAGAAGATTTATGTTTCAAAATATAAATTGAACTGCTCTATGATTTGTTTCTAGCATGAGTCCACCTGAGTATTTTTTGAAAATATGTAAATGCAACCTGTATAATATCTCCCAATGTGACGCCCCTTACCCGTCTACTGTATAGCCGACCAAGAAGTGCCACATTCGATGCCGGAGTACCCTATCTTGTTTTATCATATCTATTGTAAACTTTTGATGTCATTTAAAACATGTATTCTATGTGTAGAATTTTTTTTTCTCTTTTTTTATGAGTTATTTCTGTGGAGACCCGGACAGAGCCTCCCTTTTTTATTAGCATCTGGCGGGTTCCACTATCACCTATTAACATATTCATAGTCATCTCACATATTTCCATATCATATTCTCTTTTATCATATCTTTCACAACTATTTATGAGATCTCAAAATGAAGTATCATCTATTGCATTCATATGGAAATTCATACATAATAAATTACAAGTTTTCATTTCAATCTCAAGTTTAATTTGAAGTCCAAAATGAAATATATCATAAACTAGTAATTACATCATGACTAAACATAATGAACCAAAATACTAGTCTATACATGGGCCCTACCAAAATACAACTGTAGAGGTGACTAGTAAACACTGGCAGATCTGATCGGTCTCTGTGTGAGCACTACTACTGCTGCTGCTGCGGCTGCTAGGACTGATCTCCAGTACCTACGCGATGAAAAACCAACGCGCTAAGCATAACGCTTAGTGATACATAATTTACAATAACAATAATTTAATAATTTAAATAATAATGGTAAATTCATAATTTCTGTGTCTTTTACATTTTTATTTCACTTTGGGAACAATTTAATTTATCAGGATCTTTTCTGTTTACTTATTTTATATTCAATCTTAATTAATCATTTTCAATGCCCAAGAAACCTATAAAAAATTATAAAAGCTGGATGCACGGGTGTATACTGGTTGAAGACCATATGTCCATCGATATCGTCTGTCGTGCACGAGGCCACCGTATCGGGCATGAGACATTATCGAGCTTGTAAAGCCAGAAATAAAGTAGGCACAATGGCCAGTAAGTAGGCATATATCATGTAGAACAATCATACCAGACATATATTGTCAATTCATAATTTTCTCGGTAGGCAATACTGCCATCTGTAGTCCCTAATTAGTATACCAATTTATCCAAACTAAATAAATAAGTCTAGGTATACTATGGGCAATTAAACATTTTTAATTAATTTAGCACTCTTCACTGTTACTATTTTCTAGTACTGTTCATTGGTTCCATTAATTTCACATTAATAGGACATTAGTCCCAATTTACATATTCATATCATTTTTAATATTTAATTATCCTTATGAGTATTTTAATTATCATATATAGCATTTTTCCCATGAACCTTTCTTTAGGTTTATATTGATGTGTTATCTTTATCTAGGAATTTGACTAGGTTAGGATGTCTATTTAGTCACACTTCATAACAATTGCTCCTCTATGTTTAAACTTGAATTTTAGTTTTTGAATCACTGAATTTGGGGTTATAGAACTCAAGTTATGGTCAAAATACCAAAGGAATAGTATTTTGGACAATTTCTGGGTTGGCAGTTTTAGTGACCCAAATTGTGCTAACAATTTGAATTGGTTAAAGGCAAAACGGGGTAAAGTGGTCTTCATAAAAAGTGTAGCCCTATGTCTAATCTTTCCATTGATGAAATTTTAGGTCATTTGGACTAGTATAGAGAGAGTTATGAACACGTACTATTCATTTGGTCATTTTCTAGGTTGGTAGTGTTTGGTCATCCGGGTTTGGGTAGAGAATTGTTCATGATTTTAACAAAATTTGGGCAGGGTTCCTTCTTGAAAAATGAAGGTTTGGATGTCCCAAAACACCTCCAATTGGCCTCATACCAATTGGGGCAACTCAAAGGGAGATATGGCAATAAAAATCTACTGGATTCAATAACAATACAACCTGCAGAAAATTCACACTCCCAATTTCAATCTCCTCCTTCTTCCAAACTCCAAATAAGCATATATGGCATTTCTATAAGCATCAATCTCAACTCAACCAAGTCAATTTCAAGTATTTACATAAAGTCCCCACATCATATACATAAACCCTAATTCCAATCACCCAATTTACACAAACTCAACTCTTTTACACTTTTTATCATATCAACTATTCAGACATCCTTATGGAACCATTTTTCATCATTTAAAAACAGCAAACCTCACAAGATTCTGTTAGTAGTATGCCCTAGAGTATATCATTTTGTATGTATCTTGTACATATTTTTATTAATAAAAGGCATTTCCACTTTTCCGTTTACATAATATATTTATGTGTAATAGAAAAGGTCCATTGATATTTTGTTAGAAATATTATTCTTAAGTTGTTAAGAATATGAGTGACAATATTTCTAGCACAAAGTATCATAAATAGGTTCATAATCGAGGATACTTCATAATAAGGACATGACTTATCCAGAAAGATTGTATTCATGTTTGTTCCCAAGTTATTTATATGAGATATAAATAAGATGGAATGGTGAGTCTCATGCCATATAACAAACATGATAGGCACTTATAAATGATAAGTAGGCCGAACCAGTGACACTTATGACAAGCACATGGAGTTTACTCTTGTCAATGTTTTGTCATAAATCATATCAGTGCATATAATCTTTAGACCTGAGATAGCACAGTTATCTTGTATATAGGTAGTTTGAGTTTGATACTGCTTTCATACTTGTACTGTGTATGGGTATATGGGCATGTGTTGGCTCCTACTAGTTATATATGGAGGTAGATATTGATCAAGATGGAATCTGTTCCTCTAAGTAAATAGAGATAAAATCCTATGTTCATTTAATTGTTCTTGATGTTTCAAGTTCCTGGCCAGGACAGATAGATTTATTCAGAAAAGAGTTTCTGATGAGAAAATCTTTTAATCAAGAACTGGAATTAAAAGAGAACATAATATTCATAGCAAATGGAGTTTGACATAAACCATGACTCCAGCTTGAGTTGGGATTTTGTAACAGAGAGATTCTAGTGCATGGTAACATATGATTATAGGTTCATTTAAGGTAAACCTTATTACTAATTGGGTGGCCATGGCATGCTATGCTAGGTGTTAACCATGGTCTATGAGGTTCATAAAATGATTTAGAGAAATCATTTATGGTAAGAAAGAGTTCTGATGATATTAAGAGTTGATATCATATCTCATTGCCAATTAGTGATGAGCCTAGTAAGTCACACACATACACAAGTTATCACCTATTTAAATATGATTTAATTAATTAATTAAAGAGTTTAATTGATTAATTGAATAGGTTTGGTTTGCAATTAGATTGCAAAGTCCCTAGCATGACTTGAAACCAAATCTAGATTATTGAATGTATAATATAAGTTAAATTTATATTTAAAGTGTTTAAATATGAATTTAATTAATGAGAAATTAATTAATAGAGATTAATTAATTAATTTATATTTGATATAAATTAATTAGAAGAAGAAAAATAATTATTTTGGGTTAAGAACTCAAAATTAAGACACAGGGGCATTTTGGTCATTTCACAGTGTGACACGTGGCACCATGAGATGGTGACACATGGGATTACACATAAGCTTGCCAAATGTTTTTTAATCATGTAAGATGATTAAAATCAAGATTAAATATAGGTTTGACACTTGGCACAATGTGATTGGGTCACTTAAACCTAGAGCTAATCAAAGGGTGACATGCGGCAAGGGTTTAATGTGTTAACCTAGCTATTTAAGTGTGGTTATGAAAAGAAAAAATAACCAGCAGCCACTCCTCTCCTTTGTCACGCCACTTTGAGGGTTTTCATCTCTTCCTCTTCATCTCTCATCAATTCAAAGAGATTAGCCATCAATCTCTTGAATTAAGAATGCTAGAAATTGTTTCTAGTGTCCTGTTTACATCTCTAATCTCTTAAAAGGCAGAACTTGAATTTCTAATTAATAGAAAAGGCTTTAGAAGCTGTTCAAGGGCTGCCATAGGTGTTCTTGGTGTGGACAAGCTAGAGGGACAACATCTGGTGTCCTGAAGATGAATCTCAAAGGCGTAGACACGCTGCAGTGCATCAAGAGGTTAGTGTAATCGTTCTTGATTTAATCTAGGGTTCTAAAATTATTCTGATTAATTTTAAAATCTTAAATGGCAAATACAGATCCAAAAACATATTAAAAGAGTTTTAATATGTTGTTTATCATTGAAATCAAATAGATAAAAATAAATCTTGCATGATGCATGTGACCCTAGGTGAAAATTTTTGAATTCAATGGTATAAACTTGTGTTTTTCACGCTTCCGTTCCTTCATATTCATGGCTGCAAAAATTAGGGTTCTTTAATTTCTTTTTATTTGTTTTTATTTTCATGGAATACTCACTCATCTCATCATTCTTACAAGATTTAAAGAAGAGAGGGAGTGATATTTTTGCACTTACCTTGTGACCCAACTTGCAAACTTCAATTTCTCTTCTTCAAATGGGTATCTAAAGCTTCCTTAGGGTGTGGGGAGTATTTTTAATGAAGAGTGTTATGCGTTTTGGTGAGGAAATGAGGGAGAAATCAAGCTTGGAGCTTGAATGACAATGGTGGAAATGAGGGACCAAGGGTGGGCGGCAACTTGAGGGAGACAGAGAGAAAGAGTGGAGAAGAAGATGGTGTTTGGTGGCTTTTGTCTCTTATGGCTATATATACATATATACATTTATGTGTACTTAAATTTTTTTTAAATGCCATAAGTCTTTTTATTTTCCTTTCTTTTCTTTTCTTTCCTTTTCTTCTTCTTTCCTAATTCAACTCATAATATTAATTTGTGTTAATTATTTTTATTCTCTAAATTTTATTTTGACGTTTAGGTCAAAATTCACCTCTGGGAGTGAAATGACCAAAATGCCCTTTATAATGCATATCGGGTTATTTTTATTATTTTTGTACCAATTTATAAATCCTCTAAACTTTAATTTATTTTTGTTCAAAATTTTCCTATATTTTCTTAACATTTATTTCTTCAATTTATGCCTCCTCACTATAGTTTAGGTGAAGTTCCAGACATTTTGACTGTCCGAACAGACATTAGTCGTCGGAATAGTAAATGTACGGACTACCTATGGTGAGGGCGTTACAATTCTTCCCCTCTAATAACAATTTCATCCTCGAAATTTACCTAATGTGAAGAGCTGAGGGAACTGCTGCCTCATCGTCTCCTCGCTCTCCCATTTTCAAATGTAATGGCCCGGCCCACTAGTGATATTGTCCGCTCTAGGTGGTAAAGCGTCAATAGGGTTAAGAACCATCAACTTATGAACCCAAATCCAGCATCTCCCGTGTTTTGTCGATGTAGGATTTGCCTAGGGTGTACAAATCCACCCTTATGGACTCGTCCGTCGCCCCGCGGTTTTTCCCACCATCGCTCAAGCGGGCACCTAGGGTGTTACAATCCACCCCCTTATGGGACTCGGCGTCCTCAGCGTGCCCCCACCATCGCTCGTTTGTTTGCCTTAATACCACAAATGTAATGGCCCGCCCACTAGTGATATTGTCCGCCTGGCCAAGAGCCCCTCGGTTTTAAACGCCATTACTAGGGGTTAAGAACCATCAACTTATAAACCCAAAATCTCCTCCGTTATGGGACTCGATGACCATCACGTTGCCCACGGAGGTTTGCTCCCACAATCCATCAAGGTCCGCCCCACCACTATGGATCAAATGCAAATGATCGTGTTAAAGATAATAGATGGAAATGACAACGCGGCTACTATGGGTTACGAACTATCAACTTATGAACCCAGCATCTCTCCCGTGTTTTGTCGATGTGGGATTTGCCTAGGGTGTTACACCAAAGGTAGTCCGTACATTTTACTGTTCTGATGACTAATGTCTGTTCGGACAATTAAAATATATGGAACTACACTTAAACTATAGTGAGGAGGCATAAATTAATGAAATAAATATTAAAAAAAATGTAGGAAAAATTTTGAGAAAATAAAATAAAATTTAGAGAATTTATTTATTTGGTACAAAAATAATAAAAATAACCCGATATGCACCATGAAGGGCATTTTGGTCATTTCACCCATAGAGGTGAATTTTGACATAAAAGTCAAATTAAAATTAGGAAATAAAATAAATAACATAAATTAATTTTATGAATTTGAATTTGAAAAATGAGAAGAGAAAGAAGAAGAAAAGAAAAGGAAAAAAAAAAGAAAGAAAAGAAAAGAAAGGAAATAGATTTATGAAATTTAAAAACAATAAAGTACACATAAATGTATATATATAAATACCCACAAGAGACAAAACCCCACCAACCATCTTCTTCTTCCTCTTCTCTCTCTCTCCTTGCCGTCCACCATGGGAGCTCTCTCCCTCCATTTTTGTCTTCCCTAAAGCTTGATTTTCCAAGCTTCCTCCTCACCAAAACCCATAGACCCCTTCATTAAAAATTTAGCCCACTCCACAAGGAAGCCATTGATAGTGAAAAGAAGAAGAAAAGTTGAAGTTTAACAAGTTACCCAAGAGGTTAGCGCCTAATCTTCCTTCCTTCCTTTATTAATCCTTGAGTTAAGGTTAAAATGAAGTGAAATTTGTAAGAAACTAAAAGAAATATGTGAGTTATGAGGGGAGTGAATTTTTGGTACCCATGGTGAGTGATGGTTTTTGATGACTATGATGTATATAAAGTGATTTAATGATGTTGGTTGATGCACTTATAAGTATTAGAAGTTAATTTACATTGAGATTTTATGAGGTTGAAATTGTGAGTTAGGGTTTGGCCTAACTTTGGTATTTTTGTATTATACCATGCAATTGGGATTGTTGAGATGTGTTGATGATATTTAGAAGTGCCTTGAATGTCAAATTGAAGCAAGGAAGTTGGAGGAGAAATGAATTATTGGAAGTGCTATTTTCTGCAGGTTGTGTTGTTGAGGGCAATACACATTTTAGGCCATAAATGAAATTGTGTGACCCCAATTGGTATGAGGCCAATTGGGGGTGAAACTAGACCCAAAATAGCCCATATTCTATGAAGAAACCATGCCCAAATTCTATCCAAAACTTGACCTAAATTCTGCCTAAATTCGGATTACCCTGCAACCCAACCCAGAAAATAACCAAATGAACAGTACGTGTTCATTTGGTCATAACTCTCTCTATACTGGTCCAAATGACCTAAAATTTCACCCATGGAAATTTTAGACATAGGGCTACACTTTTCATGAAGACCACTTAACCCAGTTTTGCCTTTAACCAATTCAAATTATTAGCACAAGTTGGGTCACTGAAACTGCCAACCCAGAAAATGACCAAATGAATAGTACATGTTCATTTGGTCATAACTCTCTCTATACTGGTCCAATTGACCTAAAATTTTACCCATGGAAATTTTAGACATAGGGCTACACTTTTCATGAAGATCACTTAACTCAGTTTTGCCTTTAACAAATTCAAATTGTTAGCACAAGTTGGGTCACTGAAACTGCCAACCCAGAAAATGACCAAATGAACAGTACGTGTTCATTTGGTCATAACTCTCTCTATACTGGTCCAAATGACCTAAAATTTTACCCATGGAAATTTTAGACATAGGGCTACACTTTTCATGAAGACCACTTAACCCAGTTTTGCATTTAACCAATTCAAATTGTTAGCACAAATTGGGTCACTGAAACTGCCAACCCAGAAAATGTCCCAAAATACTGTTCCTTTGGTATGCTTGACCAGTTTTGGCAAAAATGCCATAACTTGGTCTCCAAAACTGAAAATTGAGTGAAACTAGTGCCAAAAGTTTTATAAGGCATAGCACAACAATTTTTATGTTTTGACCAAGCTCTAGAAACCATTGCATCTAAGGGAAAATATTAGCCAAAGTTAGGAATTGAAATCTAGAAAATGTTAAGTTGAACCCAGAATGCCATTTGATACCTGTGTGTTCATTTGGCCATAACTCCCACTAGGAAATTCCATTTGAGATGTGCCAATATGATCTAGAAACATGATACTTAGGGCTACAACATTGATTTAGACACCTTTGCCAAATTCTAAGTTTAAAGACCCTAAAAAGAGGGTCAAACATACTGCCCTGAAGTTGGTTATTGCCCTTATAGGACTGAGAGTCCAGGTTAATACACTGACTATAACTCACTATACCAAGCTTGAAAAATTATGAAATTGTACCTGGGAGTCCCTAAGACATAGAGGATCATATCTTGTGAAGGAACCTAAGTCTAAAAATAATCATAAAATGATCAAATGACTGGTCAAAGTTTATTGACCAGGAATTGTAAATTCTGGACAGCTTAGAGACAAAGGGACCAGTTATGGTATTTTGACCATAACTTGAGTTCTATAACTCCAAATTCAGTGATTCAAAAATTGAAATTCAAGTTTAAACATAGAGGAGCAATTGTTATGAAGGAAGTGTGACTAAATAGACATCCTATCCTAGTCAAATTCCTAGATAAAGATAACACATCAACATGAACCTAAAGAAAGGTTCATGGGAAAAATGCTATATATGATAATTAAAATAGTCATAAGGAAAATTAAATATTAAAAATGATATAAATATGTAAATTGGGACTAATTTCCTATTAATATGAAATTAATGGTACTAATGAACAGTACTAGAAAATAGTAACAGTGAATAGTGCTAAATTAATTAAAAATGTTTAATTGCCCATAGTATACCTAGACTTATTTATTTAGTTTGGATAAATTGGTATACCAATTAGGGACTACAGATAGCAGTACTGCCTACCAAGAAAATCATGAACTGACAATATATGTCTGGTATGATTGTTCTACAGGCTATATGCCTACTTACTGACCATCGTGCCTACTTTATTTCTGGCTTTACAAGCCTGACAGCGGGTCTCGTGCCCGACAGCTGGCCTCGTGCCTGACAGATGTACCCACTACTTTCTCCTCACCCATTTCTGTCCAACATAAGGGAGTTCTACATCTCCTCCCATACAATGCTTCATATGGAGCCATTTTTATACTGGCTTGGTAGCTGTTGTTGTAAGCAAACTCTACCAAAGGAAGATACTTTTCCCAACTTCCTTCAAAATCAATGATGCAGCTTCTCAACATATCCTCCAACACCTGAATCACCCATTCGGACTGTCCATCCGTCTGTGGATGAAAAGGTACTGAAGTGTAGTCGAGTGCTTAAAGACTCCTGTAGCCTCTTCCAAAACCTCGAAGTAAATCTCGGGTCTTGGTCAGATATGATCGATGTTGGCACTCCATGTAGCAGGACTATCTCATCTATGTAAATTTTTGCTAATCTCTCTAATGAGTAGTCAGTTCTAACTGGTAGGAAATGAGCTGACTTTGTCAATCTATCCATAATTACCCATATAGTATCATGCTTCCTCTGTGTCAATGGTAGCCCAGTCACAAAATCCATGGTGATGCGGTCCCATTTCCACTCTAGTATGGATATAGGTTGCAACAACCCTGATGGAACCTGATGCTCAGCTTTAGCCTGCTGGCATGTCAAACATCTAGTCACAAAATCACCAATCTCTTTCTTCATTCTAGGCCACCAATAATGTGTTTTCAGGTCTTGGTACATCTTGGTACTTCCTGTGTAACACCCTAGGCAAATCCCACATCGGCAAAACACGGGAGAGATGCTGGGTTTATAAGTTGGTGGTTCATAACCCCTAGTGACGCGTTTTAAAACCATGAGGGCTTCGGCCCAGAGCGGACAATATCACTAGTGGGCGTGGCCATTACATCTTAAGTGCATAGCATGGAAGCTACTGTGCGCCTCTTTCAAGATATTCTTCTTCAGTTCCTCATCTCTTGGTACACATATTCTGCCTTTATAGTACAGGCACCCATCTCCTTTCAACTCATAATCAGTCTTCTTCCCCTCTTGAGTTCTGCCCATAACAGTTAGCAACTTTTCATCCCTTAACTGTGCTTCTTGTATTTACTATGACAAACTTGGCTTTACACACAACTCAGCCAAAAGTACCCCATCTTGTGCTAAAGACAACTGAGCATTCAATGCTCTCAAAGCCATCATGGACTTCCTGCTTAGGGCGTCAGCCACTACATTTGCTTTCCCAGGATGGTAGTCGATCACATAGCCATAGTCTTTAAGGAATTCAATCCATCTCCTCTATCTCAAATTAAGTTCCTTCTGAGTTGGCAAGTACTTTAGACTCTTGTGATCAGTGTAGATGTAACACTTCTCACCATATAGGTAATGCCTCCATATCTTCAACGCAAATATTATTGCCGCCAATTCCAGATCATGAGTTGGATAGTTCTTTTCATGTGGCCTTAGCTGTCTAGAGGCATAGGCAACTACTTTCCCTTCCTGCATCAGAACACACCCAAGCCCATTGTGAGAGGCATCACTATAGATCACATAGTCTTTCTCTGACTCTGGCTGTATCAACACTAGAGCTTCTGTAAGCATAGCCTTCAGCTTCTCAAAGCTAGTTTGACATTTATCATTCCAGTCAAACTTTGCATTCTTATGCTGTAACTTAGTCAGTGGGGCTGCTATAAGGGAAAATCTCTTCATAAGTCTCCTGTAGTATCCAGCTAACCCCAAAAAGCTTCTGACTTCTGTTACATTTCTGGGAGGCTTCCATTCAACTATTTCTTCAATCTTCCTTGGATCTACCCTGATTCCATATGCTGACACAATGTGTCCAAGAAAGGATATCTCATCCAACCAAAAGTCACACTTGGATAACTTGGCATACAACTGCTTTTCTCGCAGTGTCTGTAGTACTACTCTCAAGTTTTCATCATGCTCCTCCCAGTTCTTAGAATACACCAATATATCATCTATAAAGACCACAATAAACCGATCCAAGTAGGGATGAAAGAAGCGGTTCATTAGGTCCATGAAAGCTGCTGGTGCATTTGTCAGCCCAAATGGCATCACTAGAAACTCATAGTGTCCATACCGGGTCCTAAAAGCAGTTTTAGAAACATCTGTCTCCTTCAATCTCAACTAGTGATAGCTTGATCTGAGATCTATCTTGGAGAATACTTCAGCTCCCCTCAACTAATCAAACAGGTCATCTACCCTAGGTAAAGGGTATTTGTTTTTCACAGTTACCTTATTCAGCTGCCGATAGTCTATACATAGCCGAAGGGTACCGTCCTTCTTCTTTACAAATAGCACTGGTGCTCCCCAGGGTGACACACTAGAGCGTATGAAGCCCTTGTCTAGTAGCCCCTGTAACTAAACTTTCAACTCTCTCAGTTCAGTAGGTGCCATCCTATATGGAGCAATGGACATTGGTGCAGTACCCGGCATAACCTCTATAGCAAACTCCACTTCTCTATCGGGTGGCAAACCCAGCAACTCTTCCGGAAACACATCCGGAAAATCACATACAGTGGGGATCTCCTGCATGCTTGAGCTAGTCTTCCTAGTGTAACACCCTAGGCAAATCCCACATCGGCAAAACACGGGAGAGATGCTGGGTTTATAAGTTGATGGTTTGTAACCCCTTAGTGACGCGTTTTAAAACCGTGAGGGCTTCAGCCTAGAGCGGACAATATCACTAGTGGGCCGGGCCATTACATTTGTGGTATCAGAGCCTGGTTTCAAATGTAATGGCCCGACCCACTAGTGATATTGTCCGCTCTGGGCTGAAGCCCTCACGGTTTTAAAACGCGTCACTAAGGGGTTACAAACCATCAACTTATAAACCCAGCATCTCTCCCGTGTTTTGCCGATGTGGGATTTGCCTAGGGTGTTACACCTAGTGTCAACCACATGTGCTAAGAAAGCCTCACAGCCCTTTCTTATCAATCTCCTGGCTGTTGTGGCTGATATGATGGTGGAAATACAACCTATTCCTTCACCCACAATTGTAACCTCATCCCCATCTACTGTCTGTAGTGACATCCTCTTTAGCCGATAATCTACCATCGCCTAATGATGTGATAACCAGTCCATATTCAATATCACATCGAACTCATGGAATGGTAGCTCAATCAAGTCAGCTAAAAACTCATACCCTTGTATTTTCAGAGGATAACCCTTATAGACCTTTTTCACCATGACACTATGGCCTAAAGGGTTTGTGACTTATATGTCCTCCTCTAGCTCCTCTACTTGTACCCCTCTATTAACTGGTGGCGTGATACACACATATGAATGTGTGGAACCCGGATCAATCAATGCACATACTAGCAGATCATAAAGGGAAAATGTACCTCTAATGACATCAGCTGGCTCTGGCTCATCTCGAGCTCTCATGGCATAAGCACAAGGTGCTACCCTAATCTCCTGCCTCTGGACTGTCTCTACAGTAGGCCTTTATGATGTGCCAGCTGTATTAGGCCTCGCAGGTCTCCTACTCCTCTGTGCTGCTGGGGTAGACCTCTGTATCTGAGGTAGAGCAGTGGGAGCACTAGTGTTCCTCTGTGGACAATCCTTCAGGAAGTGATCCGTAGAGCCACATCTGAAACATCCACCAGTCAACAATCTGCACTCTCCTCTGTGGGGTCTACCATAATGTACGCAAGTAGGTGGGGCTGATCCCCGTGTAGCTGCACTAGGTGAACTACCCACTGATGCGCCAGATTGTCCTCCTCCTCTCCTTGGAGCAAACTGAGACGTCTGTTTCTTGCCTTGACCCTAAGTCTAACCCTGAGACTCTTTGGGCCTCTTACTACCCATATCTACTGAACCGGACTGACCAGACCCAGAACCCCTCTTGTGTTGCCTATCCTTTCTGGACTGCTCTTCATTTTTTACTCTCTCCACATCAAGGGCTGATGCTATCAACAGAGAGAAATCTGTGAAGTGGTGAGATGTCACTATCAACCTAATATTGTCATTCAGTCCATCCTCAAATCTTCTACATTTATCAACCTCTGTTGGCATTAACTCCAATGCATATTCGCTAAGTCTCACGAATTCTAGCTCATATTCGGAGACTGTCAACTACCTCTGTCTCAGTGCCAGGAATTCTCTCCTTCTTGCCTCCAAGTACACTAAATTCAGCCAGAAAGAACTCCCAGGTGATCTGTGCAGGCTGTACTACTCTAGATACTGTCACCCACTGTAACACCCTAGGCTTGTCACGACCCAGGGATGGGGTTGGGACGTGCTTGTTCAACCAGCTACGCATTGGAGTGAGCTTTGTGTCCCACATCAGAAATGGGAAGAAAAGATTTGGGCCATATATGTGGGAGCCTTCCTCACCTGGTCAGCGCGCTTTTGGGAATGAAACCTCCCAAGGGACAAATTCGTGAGGCCCATGGGCCAAAGCGGACAATACTAACTGGAGAAGGATCGGGCTGTTACAATTTGGTATCAAAGCTGGTCTCCCTCTAGTACGGTGTGTGGTGCGAGGACGCACCAAGCGGAAGTTGGTGGGCTTGTCACGACCCAGGGATGGGGTTGGGACGTGCTTGTTCAACCAGCTACGCATTGGAGTGAGCTTCGTGTCCCACATCGGAAATGGGAAGAAAAGATTTGGGCCATATATGTGGGAGCCTTCCTCACCTGGTCAGCGCACTTTTGGGAATGAAACCTCCCAAGGGACAAATCCATGAGGCCCATGGGCCAAAGCGAACAATACTAACTGGAGAAGGATCGGGCTGTTACACCCACCATCTATATGCATCCTCCTGTAGTAGTGACAGAGCACACTCCAACTGTTGCTCTGGGGTGCAGTGCAATTACTGCAATACCCTCTGTGTCCTCTCCAGCCAATACTTTACTGCGGCTGGATCATCATCCCTCTTACCTCTGAAGTCAATTACCCCATACTTCCGCAGTCTCTCTAGTGGAGATCTGTGTATAGGTTGTGGCTGTGGGGGTGGAGGTGGCTGTGGCTGGGGAATGGCTCCGGTGATCTGATGGAACAACTATGTCATCTGTTCATAGAAGGCCTGCTGTGCCCTACTCACAGTACCTCGAGATGACTCTGCTCTATTACCACTTCTCCCCCGACTAGGAGCAGGTGCGTGACTCTCTACTTCCTCCTCTATTGGTCCTGGAGGTCCGTGCTCTGAAGGATCAGATGCCATCGATCCTATAAAACAGACAAAGAAACAGATCTGCATTAGTGTCACCTCGACTCTCTTTAAAGGCCCATGCATGTGATGCACTCTATCTATTTCTAACTATTTAGGTCTAGGACCGCCTAAACCTCTACTCTGATACCACTAAATGTGACGTCCCTTACCTGTCTACTGTATAGCCGAGCAAGAAGTGCCACATTCGGTGCCGGAGCTCCCTATCTATTGTAAACTTTTGATGTCATTTAGAACATGTATTCTATGTGTAGAAATTTTTTTTTTCTTTTTTTCTTTATGACTTATTTCTGTGGAGACCCGGATAGAGCCTCCCCTGTTTTATTAGCATCTGGCGGGTTCTACTATCACCTGTTAACATATTCATAGTCATCTCACATATTTCCATATCATATTCTCTTTTATCATATCATTCACAACTATTTATGAGATCTCAAAATGAAGTATCATCTATTGCATTCATATGGAAATTCAAAGATAATAAATTACAAGTTTTCATTTCAATCTCAAGTTTAATTTCAAGTCCAAAATGAAATATATCATAAACTAGTAATTACATCATGATTAAACATAATGAACCAAAATATTAGTCTATACATGGGCCCTATCAAAATACAACTATAGAGGTGACTAGTAAACACTGGCAGATCTAATTGGTCTCTGTGTGAGCACTACTACTGCTGCTGCTGCAGCTGCTGGGATTGATCTCCAGTACCTACGCGATGAAAAACTAATGCGCTAAGCATAACGCTTAGTGGTGAATAATTTATAATAACAATAATTTAACAATTTAAATAATAATGGTAAATTCATAATTTCTGTGTCTTTTATATTTTCATTTCACTTTGGGAACAATTTAATTTATCAGAATCTTTTCTGTTTACTTATTGTATATTCAATCTTGATTAATCATTTTCAATGCCTAAGAAACCTATAACAAATTATAAAAGCTAGATGCAAGGGTGTATACTGGTTAGAAAGCCATATGTCTGTCTAGTATACGTCTGTCAAGCATGAGGCCAGCAATCGGGCATGAGACCCGCTGTTAGGCTTGTAAAGCCAAAAATAAAGTAGGCACAATGGCCAGTAAGTAGGCGTATGGCCTGTAGAACAATCATACCAGACATATATTGTCAGTTCATGATTTTTTCAGTAGGCAGTACTGCTATCTGTAGTCCCTAATTGGCATACCAATTTATCCAAACTAAATAAATAAGTCTAGGTATACTATGGGCAATTAAACATTTTTAATTAATTTAGCACTATTCACTGTTACTATTTTCTAGTACTGTTCATTGGTACCATTAATTTCATATTGATAGGATATTAGTCCCAATTTATATATTCATATCATTTTTAATATTTAATTATCCTTATGAGTATTTTAATTATCATATATAGCATTTTTCCCATGAACGTTTCTTTAGGTTCATGTTGATGTGTTATCTTTATCTAGGAATTTGACTAGGTTAGGATGTCTATTTAGTCACACTTCCTTCATAACAATTGCTCCTCTATGTTTAAACTTGAATTTTAGTTTTTGAATCACTGAATTTGGGGTTATAGAACTCAAGTTATGGTCAAAATACCAAAGGAACAGTATTTTGGACAATTTCTGGGTTGGCAGTTTTAGTGACCCAATTTGTGCTAATAATTTGAATTGGTTAAAGGCAAAACTAGGTTAAGTGGTCTTCACGAAAAGTTTAGCCCTATGTCTAAGCTTTCTATTGATGAAATTTTAGGTCATTTGGACCAGTATAGAGAGAGTTATGGCCAAATGAACATGTACCGTTCATTTGGCCATTTTCTGGGTTGGCAGTTTTAGTGACCCAACTTTTGCTAACAATTTGAATTAGTTAAATGCAAAACTGGGTCAAGCAGTCTTCATGAAAAGTGTAGCCCTATGTCTAAGCTTTCCATTGATGATATTTTAGGTCATTTGGACCAGTATAGAGAGAGTTATGACCAAATGAACACGTACTATTCATTTGGTCATTTTCTGGGTTGGCAGTTTTAGTGACCCAACTTGTGCTAATAATTTGAATTGGTTAAATGCAAAACTGGGTCAAGTGGTCTTCATGAAAAGTGTAGCCCTATGTATAATCTTTCCATTGATGAAATTTTAGGTCATTTGGACCAGTATAGAGAGAGTTATAAACATGTACTATTCATTTGGTCATTTTCTGGGTTGGCAGTGTTTGGTCATCCAGGTTTGGGTAGAGAATTTTTCATGATTTTGACAGAATTTGCGCAGGGTTCCTTCTTGAAAAATGAAGGTTTGGATGTCCCAAAACACCTCCAATTGGCCTCATACCAATTGGGGCAACTCAAAGGGAGATATGGCAATAAAAATCTACTGGATTCAATAACAACACAACCTGCAGAAAATTCACACTCCCAATTTCAATCTCCTCCTTCTTCCAAACTCCAAATAAGCATATATGGCACTTCTATAAGCTTCAATCTCAACTCAACCAAGTCAATTTCAAGTATTTACATAAAGTCCCCACATCATATACATAAACCCTAATTCCAATCACCCAATTTACACAAACTCAACTCTTTTACACTTTTTATCATATCAACTATTCAAACATCCTTATGGAACCATTTTTCATCATTTAAAAATAGCAAACCTCACAAGATTCATGGCTGCAAAAATTAGGGTTCTTCAATTTCTTTTTATTTGTTTTCATTTTCATGGAATACTCACTCATTTCATCATTCTTACAAGATTTAAAGAAGAGAGGGAGTGGTATTTTTGCACTTACCTTGTGACCCAACTTGCAAACTTCAATTTCTCTTCTTCAAATGGGTATCTAAAGCTTCCTTAGGGTGTGGGGAGTATTTTTAATGAAGAGTGTTATGGGTTTTGGTGAGGAAATGAGGGAGAAATCAAGCTTGGAGCTTGAATGACAATGGTGGAAATGAGGGACCAAGGGTGGGCGGCAACTTGAGGGAGAGAGAGAGAAAGAGTGGAGAAGAAGATGGTGTTTGGTGGCTTTTGTCTCTTATGGCTATATATACATATATACATTCATGTGTACTTAATTTTTTTTTAAATGCCATAAGTCTTTTTATTTTCCTTTTTTTTCTTTTCTTTCCTTTTCTTCTTCTTTCCTAATTCAACTCATAATATTAATTTATGTTAATTATTTTTATTCTCTAAATTTTATTTTGACATTTAGGTCAAAATTCACCTCTGGGAGTGAAATGACCAAAATGCCCTTCTTAATGCATATCGGGTTATTTTTATTATTTTTGTACCAATTTATAAATCCTCTAAACTTTAATTTATTTTTCTCCAAAATTTTCCTATATTTTCTTAACATTTATTTCTTCAATTTATGCCTCCTCACTATAGTTTAGGTGCAGTTCCAGACATTTTGACTGTCCGAACAGACATTAGTCGTCGGAACAGTAAATGTACGGACTACCTATGGTGAGGGCGTTACAACCAACAACCTTGAATTTCTTTTAAAAGCTAAAATTCTAATGAAATATTAAATGCATGTTACCATTTTTAGCTCTTGTCAACTATCTCATAACGTACTGCATGTTGTATTCCTTTAACAAGCCTAAATACTCGAGATAAAAAAAACAAATAATTGCTAAAATAAAAATTACTCTTGACAACGTTCATTATAAATTAACTTTTAGGGTACGAGACAAGCCCACTTGAATAAGAAAATAACATTAAAACACAAAATGGCTAGCTTTAAAAGTAATGTTATAGCATTGTGGATGGTAGCAATGTTTCTCACTATGACCACGATGGAAGGAATCAAGGTTGTAGCCGTTTGTAACACAGATATGAAGGCAATCAATAACCAATGTTATTCTGCGATTCTTTGAAATCCACCTTCTCCTCCGAGCATGCAATGCTGCAACCTTATTCAACAAGCAGACTTGCCTTGTTTATGCAAATACAAGTATTTGCTATATACTCTTGGAGTTAATGTTAAAAAAGCTATGGAAATTCCTGGGAAATGTGGAATGCAAAATCCATGTTACTAATACAAGTTTCTCAAATTTAATTTCTTCAAAAAAATTGAAAAATTAGGAATTTTAAAAATATGAAAGCCAATGAATATGAGATTTAATCAGTGTGGTGTATTTTTTTATGTATCAAAAAAATTATATTTGGAATTATATAAGTAAAATCTTATATTTTCTTAATAATTTTAGCACTTCACTATATGTTTTATACATGGTGAACTTGTAAATGGTATTAAGTTCATTTCATTTATCATATGATAACTAATTTGAATTAGCACTAAATACTATGCAAATAAAGGAATGAATAAATCGTTGATACATGACGAAAAAAGAACTGTATGAAATTTTCCTTTTTCTCTTGTAATTTGAAAAATTCTTGTCAGTGTTCTTTTGGCTTTAAATCTATTTAGAGAGGATATTGCTAAAAAGTAGGGGTGAGCACTATTTGACTGGAACTAAATAAACCGCATCAAAACGCTATAATTCATTAAATTTCACTGGGAAAATATTAAATTTTTGTCGAAAAAAAATAAATTAAATTTTATGGGTGAAATTTTAATTTCAAAAAATTTTAGGGTTCACAGCCCCTTTGTGACCTGAATAGTTCCACTCCTATTGGTAGTGACTCACAGCATCGATCGTGAAGCTTATATGCAAGTTTAATTTGTTTTTTTTATTTTCGTATATTGAGTTAAAAAAAATAAATTTAAAATTAGCCATATGCATTAGAATTATAAATGGTCATGTGCAAAGTATAGATAATTTACTAATCTGAGATGCTCATTAAACACAGGAATTAAAATAAACATAAATATATATGATGCTCTCTAGGTTTAAGAAAAATAAAACAAAAAAAAAATTTTGAACAAAATTTTGTTAGAAAAAATGCTTTAAATATCCATACTTCTTTTAGAAATTGTTTGTAGCGTAGAAACATGGTGTTACTAAAATATGTGGGGATGATAAATTTTTTGTTCGACATGAGTACGTAAGCCTCATAAATTTGATAAAGAATATTTTTTACTCATTGCATTCATGTAAAAGTTAGTTACGGAATAAGATGTTGAAAATTGACATGTAAATTATTTTTTGCAAACGCTTCAAATTAATTAGAATTTATATGTTTGTTAATTGTACAATGACAATTGTCAAGGTCAACATTTCGGCTCTTGCCGATTATTGAGTTACAAAATGAAATTAACGTTTTTGTCATCAAAATTTTAATATTAGGTCAATCATTAGCAAAATAAATATGTTATGAATAATAGAAATTTGCAATTTTTATTTTCAAAGATGTCTTAAGGTCTATAATATAGAGTTTAATCAAACTGCTAAAGGCATTCATATTTAATAAAAATATTTTAATAGTATAATTTAATTACGAAAATAAATTTTAATTGAAAGTTTTTATGTTTTAAAGATGCTATGAGTTGTTAGTACTGCATCTTAGGCATTAAGTTAAATTTAAATCCATACTATCATTTCTTTAAAAGTTTTAATACAAAATCAATTATTGCCAAGATTATTGTATTATGAATAATAGAAAGTTACAATTTCTATTTTCATGAATGTTATAAGATTTATCATTTTGGAGTTTAATCAAACTATTAAAGGTATCCATATTTTATAAAAATATTCTAATAATATAATTCTTAGTTAAATTTAATTTGAATGCTTTTGAGTTTTAAAGATGCTATGAGTAGTTTGTACTACATCTTAAGCATTAAGTTCAATTTAAAAATTTAAATTCATATTACCATTTTCTTTATTTTAAAGATGATTTATGTTTCCAAGTATAAATTGAAGTACTCTATGATTTGTTTTCAGTATAAGTTCATGTGAGGATTTTTTGAATATATGCAAACACAACCTCTATAATATCTCCCAACAACTTTGAAATTCTTGTAAAAGCTAAAATTCTAATGAAATCTTATATGCATGTTACCTTTTTTAGCTTTTGTCATCTATCTCGTAACGTACTACATATTATATTCCTATAACAAGCCTAAATACTCGAGATAAAAAAAACAAATAAATGCTAAAATAGAAATTACTTTTTCCAACATTCACTATAAATTAACTTTTAGGGTAGGAGACAAGAACACTTGAATAAGAAAATAATATTAAAATACAAAATGGCTAGCTCTGAAAGTAATGTTATAGTAATGTGGATGGTAGCAATGTTTCTTACTATGGCGACGATAGAAGGAATCAAGGTTGTAGCGGTTTGTAACACATATATGAAGAGAATCAATAACCAATGTTATTCTGCAGTAACTGGAAATCCACCTCCTCATCTGAGCACATGATGCTACAAATTTATTCAACAGGCAGACTTGCCTTGTCTATGCAAGTACAAGTATTTGCTATATACTCTTGGAATTGATATTAAAGAAGCTATGGAAATTCCTAGGAAATGTGGGAAGTAAAATCCATGTTACTAATACAAGTTTTTCAAATTTAATGTCTTCAAAAAAATTGAAAAATTATGAACATTAAAAATATGAAAGCCAATGATATGAAATTCAGTTTTTATAGTGTATTTTTTATGTTGAAAAAAATATTTTAGGAATTATACAAGTAAAATCTTATATTTTCTTAATAATTTTGGCACTTCACTATATATTTTATAAGTAGTGAACTTGAAAATGGTATTAAGTTCATTTCATTTATCATATGATAACTAATTTGAATTAGCAGTAAATACTATATAAATAAAGGAATGAATGTATAGTTAATGCATGAAGAAAAAAGAACTATACGAAATTCCCCATTTTTTCTTATAATTAAAAAAATTCTTGGGAGTATACCCTTTTAGCTTTAACTTTCTTCAAAGGGCATATTGCTAGAAAGCAGAGGTGAGCACTATTTGGCCTGAATTAAATAAATCAAACCGAACTGCTATAATTCGTTAAATTTTATTGGGCAAACTATAATTTTTTTCAAAAAAAAATATATTAAATTTTATATGTAAAATTGTGTGGCCACCCCATCACCTGAATAGTTCCGCTCCTATTGGTAATGACCCTTAGCATCGATTATGGTAATGACAATGCTTATATATAATTTCAATTCTTTTTTATTTTCGTACATTAAATTAAAAAATAAAATTTAAAATTAGTTATATACAATATAATTATAAATTGTTATCCGCAAAGTATAGATAATTTACTAATATGAGATGCTTATTAAACACAAAAATTAAAATAAGCATACATATATGTGATGTTCTCAAGGTTTAAGAAAAATAAAACTAAAAAAAAAAGACCAAATTTCTATTAGAAAATGTTTTAAATATCCATACTTCTTTTAGAAATTGTTTTTAGCGTAGAAACATGGTAATACTAAAATATGTGGGGATGATAAATTTTTTATTCGACATCAATACAATAGCTTCAAAAATACAATCAAGAATATTATTTACTCCTAATATTCATGTAAAATTTAGTTACGGAATAAGATGTTGAAACTTTACATTTGAATTATTTTTTTCAAACACTTCAAAATAATTAGAAGTTATATGCTTGTTAATTGTACAACAACAATTGTCAAAGACATCGGTTAAGCTCCTACCAATTATTGCATTACAAAATGAAATTAATGTTTTTATCATCAAAATTTTAATACCAGCTCAATCATTGCCCAAATTAATATATTAAGAAAAATAGAAAGTTACAATTTCTATTTTCAAAGATGTTTTAAGATTCACAATTCTAGAGTTTAATCAAACTATTAAAGACATCCATATTTAATAAAAATATTCTAATAATGTAATTTAATTAAGAAAATAAATTTAAATTGAAAGCGTTTATGTTTTAAAAATGTAAAGAATAGTTAGTACTACATCTTAGGCATTAAGTTAAATTTAAATCCATATTACCAATTCTTTAAAAGTTTTAATATAAAATCAATTATTGCGATCATTAATGTATTATGAATAATAGAAAGTTTCAATTTCTATTTTCAAGAATGCTATAAGATTTATAATTTTGGAGTTTAATCAAACAATTAAAGGCATCCATAAGCAATAAAAATATTCTAATAATATAATTTCATTAAGAATTAAATTTAAATTGAATGCTTTTACGTTTTAAAGATGTTATAAGTAGTTAATACTACGTCCTAAGCATTAAGTTAAATTTAAAATTTTAAATTCATACCACCCTTTTTTTTAATTTAAAGAAGATTTATGTTTCATGATGTGTTCCAACTACAAGTGAACGGGTCATTCAAGTAGTATAGAAAAAGATATCGTTCTCATGAAGAGTTGTGTTTTCAATTGAATTTTTTATGTAAAATAAACTATACTAAAATTGTAATTTATTCAAACAAATAAAAGAAATTTGGAAATTTGAATTTTAAAGTATGAAAATGCAAAACTAAACTCAAACAATGACTAGTTTAATAATTGGCTAAAAAAAGAAATTGAGAATATCAATAATGAAAATTGATAAAATGAGATTAAACTAAGCACTCTAAAGTAAATTTCCAAGCAACAAATGGATAAAAGACGATTTCGAAGTTAATGGTTCATATTCAAGTCAATTTGAGATTTTCCTAGCTAGCCCAATCTATGAAATCTATGGGTTTAAAGGAGATTAATTCTAAAATCTTTTGAAATCTCTTTTGAGTGAGACAAAGAGTGTCTTAATTAACTTAATCCTACTTTCGTTTTGTAACAACCTAGGCAAATCCCACATCGGTAAAACACGAGAGAGATGCTGGGTTTATAAGTTGGCGGTTCGTAACCCCTAGTGATGCATTTTAAAACCGTGAGGGCTTTGGCCCAGAGCGGACAATATCACTAGTGGACCGGGCCATTACATTTGTGGTATCAGAGCCGCCCCGCGTGCAACCTTGAGCGATGGTGGGGCAAACCTCAGCGAGGACACTGAGTCCCATAAGGGGGGTGGATTGTAACACCCTAGGCAAATCCCACATCGACAAAACACGGGAGAGATGCTGGGTTTATAAGTTGGTGGTTCGTAACCCCTAGTGACATGTTTTAAAACGGTGAGGGCTTCGGCCCAAAGCGGACAATATCACTAGTGGACCAGGCTGTTACACGTTTAGTTAAAAATAACCAAGACCCATTAGGTTCTTTAATCAATATATTAATCCTCTTAATCTTTATTCTATTTCAAGATCTAAGTTAATTAAGTCTAATTTCTTGATTATCTATCACTTGGTTTTCTCATTTTGATGCTTCAATTAAGGATTAAAAACATAACTTAATGGGACCCTTCATTAAGCATGCGAATAAGCACATAAAAAATTGATTAAACCTTATAAATTTCATTAAATTGGGACTCACCCAGTTCAAATCTATAAAAATAACTTAAATATTATATCCCTAACTCTAGAATCAAAAGAAACTACTCACAATCCATGTTTAATACAAGAAATTCTAAGTAAAAGAGGAAATAAATTATAAAAATAAACTAAAACTGAAGAACCCCAATAGATGGCATGAAGAAATGGTGAAGAAGGAGAAGAATCCAAGCTATTATAGTCTAAAAATGGCGTGTGCCTCCCTTTTTTCTCTCTTCTTTCTCCAGTCTTTCTCCTTATTCTCCTTCCTTTTGCAAAAAAGTGATGTAAGGATGCTTAAATACCCCTGACAAAAACCCTAATATAGGCTAAAAATGGGCTGTAATAAAGTCATTACACATGTAAGAATATATGCTTCTTCAGCCAATTAATAAGGAAGTGCACAGGCTGTGCAAATTTTGGCATGTCTGGTAATTTTTCGTGAAGGTGCACAATCAACCTGCACAAGTTGTGCAAGTTTTGGCAACTTTAGATGTATTCTGTGAAGGTGCATAGGGGACCTGCACAAGCTGTGCAGCACATTATGCAAGTTTCAGCAGTTTGAAAATTCCTTCTGTGAAGCTGCACAAGGTAGGCATGAAAGTGCACAAGCTGTGCGGTATGTTATGCAAATTTTGACAAGTGCAAGATTTCTCCTATTAAGCTGCATAGGCAACCTACATAGGCTGTGCAGTCCCTTGTACAGATTTCGACAAGTCCAAAATTACTTCTAATTTCTGTACAAAAGCTGCACAGGCTGTGTAGCAAGTTGTGCAGATTTCGGTAATTCTCATATTCTTTAATTTTTAAACTTCATTTTAGTACTTTTGGACCTGGAAAACACTCCTCACTTGCGCAATTACTCTTTAGTCCCTCAAAGCACTTTTTATCTACAAAACAAAAGCAAAATTATAAATTAGTCCAAAAATTAATAATTATGCAAAAGTAACTAAATAACTACAAAAATTAACTAAAATTAACTAAGAAATCAATAAAATGACTATGAAATTTAATCTAAATGACTATATAAAATGCATGTATCAAATATCTCCAAACTCATATCTTTGCTTGTCCCCAAGCAAACTTTTAAAATAAAATGCAATTTTAGGGTGCCTTGTCCAAGGAGTTTTGAAAATCACCTACCCCTATCTCCACTAATGTAGTGTAATGGCCCGGCCCACTAGTGATATTGTCCGCTCTGGGCCGAAGCCCTCACGGTTTTAAAACGCGTCAATAGGGGTTACGAACTGTCAACTTATGAACCCAGCATCTCTCCCGTGTTTTGTCGATGTGGGATTTGCCTAGAGTGTTACAATCCACCCCCCTTATGGGACTCAGCGTCCTCACTGAGGTGCGTCAATAGGGGTTACGAACTGTCAACTTATGAACCCAGCATCTCTCTCGTGTTTTGTCGATGTGGGATTTGCCTAGGGTCTTACATGTAGTAAGTACTATTAAGAGATCAAAGGTCTTTTTAGGGATATAATGGGGCTATGGTGTTTAGAATTAAGCTAACAAGAAAAGGAGTTAAAAGGATTCAAAGCATGAAAATATTTTCAATCTTAAAAACATAAAGTACATTTCTTATTTATTATTTTTTTCTTTTTCTTTTTTTTTTCTTTTTTTAACTCTTTTTTTTTTCTTTTTCTTTTTAATTTTTATCTTTTTGAAAGAGGAGAGAAATATACGATGAAAATTTTTAAGTGCTAGCATATTTTACAAAATGCGTAGAATGAAGGGGCACGTTGATACTTTAAGTTTGTATCTTGTATCTTCTCTTGATGATGTCCCTAAAAATACGGCCCCCAAACTCATTTTCTTTAATTACTTTAGGAGGATTTCCTTCAATTTGAATGATAATAATGAAAAGCACATATATACTAGCACTTTTGCATAAGATAGGCATCTCTTTTCTCTTTTATATTTTTTTTCTCTTTTTCTTCTTCTTTTTTTTTATTTTTATTGTGTACTAAATATTATGCATAATTATTCTCATGAAAAGGGGGGTAGTGTTTGGTTCATTGGTTAGATAAGAATAACGGTTCCAAGAAAAGTTAGGAATAATGTAGGCTTAAAAGGGTTTGCAAAGGTTAATTTTAATAAAAAGAGGGTCAAAAGTTTTAAATGAGAGCATTTTAATCAAAGAATGCCTAATCACTTCTCTTTTGAAGTACAAGCTGATATTTCGCCTTAAAATGTTTAGAAATTTTGTTCTAGGATTGGTGAGACATTATTTGGTTACCTTTTATCCTATAGCTCTCTCTAAACACTCCAATCTCTAAATAACTAGTTGGGTGGCTTTTTGGCTAAGAAGATACGGGCAAAAGATAAACACTTCAAAACTTTATACCTTTTAAGAAACTTTCAATCCACTAATCCAACCAAAGGCAGGCTAAATTATTCTATTAAGTAACTCTTATTACTCAAGGGACGTGACAAAAATTTTATTTCATGAATGTATGATTCTTAAAAATGAGCAAAGCATTAACTAAATAAAAGAAATCTAATTGTAGATTTTTTATATGGTTGCTATATGAAGCATATATATATGTGTGTATAAAATATTTGCAATATGAATATATGATGTATGTATTGTATGAATGCAATATGAATATATGATGTATGTATTGTATGAAATAAAATGCACTTAGACTAAAATAAGCAAAAATCTTATATACACCCCCAAACTCAAAGTGAACATTGTCTTCAATTTCAAAATAAATGCAAAGATGGGATGAATGCAAAAAGTTGGTGCATGAAAGTGCAACAAATTAATAAATCACACGTAAGGACTAAAATAGGCAATTGCATAAAATAGACATGAAATATCCCACAGTATTAGAATAAAAATAAAGCTTACTTGTGATGGCAATGATGTATAACATGTTGTATCTTGAGTGAAGAATTGGCAATTAAGAGGCAATTAAAGTCAAAAAGTTCCTCAACAATGCTATTAAAGTCAATGAATTTCTTAGAAAAGAGTTGCTGCATAAGTTAGTGCATGAGCTGTGCAAAAAAACTAATGTGAATAGTAAATTCTATAGAATTTACTTTGTGAATAGTATTTTCTGTAGAATTAGCTAAATAGCAGTAAAATTGCAAAAGCTATGCATTAGGCTATACAATTTTCAACAAAATGAACGAAAAGGCATAAACAGTGTTGCAAACTTAAAAATGCATTCTAAAACAGCTGCTGGAGCTTAAAACTCAATTGAAATGAAAAATATCAGCTGCATAAACTCCATTAACATCAAAATTCGAACCAAACATAAATAAATACACTGTTTTTACAAAGTAAAAGAACCAAAATTTGCTATGAATAGTAATTTATGCACAAATATACATGTGAACAGTACTAATTTTTGCAGAATTACTCTGTGAACACTAAATCTGCAGAATTTGCATGTGAATGGTATCACTTTCCTTCAATTATGCAAAATTGCAATTTTAACACACTAACAAACTCCTAAATTAGCCTAATATACTCTCACTATGAAAACAAACATGCCAAAAATTCAAAATCTCACCAAATCAAATGAAAAATAAGGAATATGCATTTTCATAATCTGAATTCAAACCCAAACACATCAAAATCAGAATTTACATATTAATCAATCCTCAAATTGCACAAATCAATCATTCACTTAACTTCCTTAGTCCAAACACATATCTCACCACAATATAAACATGAAAGAGAAAAATTTGGAATATTGCCATAACCACTCATTCAAATTTTTGACAGTAAAAGATTAAAAGATTCATAATAACTCCTTAACTTGCTGCATAATTATCAAAATTCTACACTATGCCAAATGAAGCCAAATCAAATTTGAAATATTGAAATTCACTCATGAAAAGAATGAAATAATCCTTAATGTTGCAGTTTCTCCTCTTCCATTTCATAGGCATCTTTGCAAGATAAAGTGAGACGATTATCAAAAATTGAATCTAGGGGTGATTGAAAACTAAGAAAAACAAAATAAATAAAATAAAATTAACCAAAACAAAATAAAAGAACTTAGGGTGCTCCCAAGAGTGCTAAGTTAAGGTCATTAGCTTGACCCTTGTAATGTTTCATGGTGAGTGAAATTGGAATTTGTTGCCTCTATTCCTAACAGGTGCTTCAATGAGTCTAAACTTCATCTTCTTTTCATTACATGAAAAGATCCCTGTCGCTTTGCTTAAAAATCAAACCATTTTTCTTAACAACCTTTGGTGCATCTTTTTCTTTGAGAGATGGTTGCTTGACTTCACTTTTCTCCACTTGGTCAATTTAAAAGATTGGTTCCATTAGAAAAGGTGGATTACTCTTCAAATATTGTGCAAAGGCTGCCACTTTTTGTTTTTCATCATTGCTACTCCCTTCATGGATAAGACAATTTTCAAGAGAAGGCTTCGAATAGCTCTTTCTAAAATGCTTTTTCACTAACTCATCAACTATATCAATTCTCAAACAAGAGTTTACATCTTCATGATGCTTTTTCTTGCCATTGCCAATGTTGAAGACTAACTGATCCTCTCCCACTCTAAAAGTAAGCTTTTTATCTTTCACATCAATCAAAGCACTAGCTATAGCTAGGAAAGGCCTCCCTAAAATGGTTGGCATAATAGAATCCATTTTCATGCCTAAAATGATAAAGTCAACTAGAATGTAGAATTTTCCAACCTTCAGTGATATATTCTCCAAGATCCCTTTTGGATACTTAATTGATCTGTTTGCTAACTGAAGAGAAATATGGGTTAGCTTAAGATCTCCCTTGTTGAGCTTCTTATATAGAGAGAGGGACAAAAGGCTTACACTAGCCCTTAAATCACATAAACCTTTTATAGAACATGATTCCCCAATGTGGCATGGAATTGAAAAACTCCCTGGATCTTTGAGCTTTGGAGGCAGTTTCTTTTGGAGTATAGCACAACACTTTTCTATTAAGGCTATAGTCTCATGATCTTCAAGTCTTCATTGTTTGAGAGAATTTTTTTCAAAAACTTTGCATAAGAGTGCATTGGAGAAAGAGCATCAATGAAAGGCACATTGATGTACAACTTCTTTAACACTACTAGGAACTTCCCAAATTGCTTGTTTAATTTGGCCTTTTAAAATCTTTGTGGAAAAGGAAGTTGTGGCTTGTAAGGCTCTGGAGGTATGTACTTCTCCTTTTTCTCTTCACTCTTCTCTTTACTTTTTCTTGAACCTTTTTCTTTTTCACTCTCTTGTTTTTCATCTCCCTTAACATCTTCCTCATTTTCTCTCTTCTCACTTTTTTCACTCTTCTCATTATGCACTATTTTATCACTTCTCAGTGTAATGGCATGACATTGCTCTCTTGGATTTTTTGTCTGACTAGGAAGTTTCCCCATTGATTTGGTACCTAAGGAGCTTGCTTATTGTGTAATATGATTTTCCAGTATCCTATTGTACGTTTGCATTGGTTCCATCCTTGCCTTTATCTCTCTCATCTCTCTATCATACTTAGTTTGATTGGTAAGAATTTGTTATAGCAAAGCTGCAGTTGTAGAACCTTGTTCTTGCTATTTTGGTAGAGGTGAAGGATTTGCATTTCTTTGTTGAAAACTAGGTGGTGGTTGCCTAGGTTGCTGATATTGATCCCTTACTATTGAGGTGGAAAGTTCTGAGTTGAAGCTTGATTTTGCTAATACCCCCATGAAAAATTGGGATGATTCCTCCAAGCTAAATTATATGTTTAAGAATAAGGATTTCCCATTTGTTTTTGCCCATAATTCCCAAAATAAGAAACTTGTTCACTAGAATATTCATTGCTATATGAAGGATAATCTACTTCATAACTCATTGTTCCTTTTGTATAAGCAATGTAACGCCATCACTTTAGGTAGTCCGTACATTCTACTGTTTCGATGACTAACGTCTGTTCGGACAGCCAAGATATTTGGAACTACACTCAAACTAGAGTGAGGAAACATAAATTGACTGAATAAAGAGTAAGTAAAATTAAAGAAAAGTAAAAGAAGCAAAGTACGACTTGGTTAAACGAGCTAGAGTCACAGCGATGGGTGACTGTATTGGGAAGCAACTATGAAGACAGTTGCTGACCCCAGACCCATGGGAAAACTCTTTGAAATAAATAATGGGACTAAATTGAAGGATTTAGGTGGTCTAAATGACAATAAAAATGTCAAAGAAAAATTTAAGAACATTTAGTTAATTGGTACAGATGAATAAAACCTGATAAGCACCATGAAGGGCATTTTAGTCATTTCACTCTCAGTGATGAATTTTGACCTAAATGCCAAGTGAAATGAGAGAGATTAAAACACATAAAATGAATTAAAATCATGAAATATGCAATGGAAATTGGAAAAGAAAAGAAAATAAAAAGAAATATAATTATGACATAAGCATGATGCTATAATGACATCATTAAAAAAAAATTATAACCAATTGAAATTGAACAACAAATTAAAAGGGATAAGACGAGATTAAATAAAGACAAAATCACATAAATCAACTCATCTTCTTCCCTTGTCTTCCACCATGGCCGAATTCCCTAAGAGAGAGCTTCCTCCATTTTCAAGCTTCCATGCTTGAATTCCCACCCTTTCTCACCATAAAAACCCCAAATCACTTCAATAAAAATTGATCCCACACCTTGAGGAACCTATTGGCAGCCAAGAAGTGAAGGAAAATTTAAGTTTTAACAAGGTCAAGTTAGACACAAGTGAGGTTAGTGCAATATACAACCTTTTCCTTTCTTTAAGCATTGTTAGCTTATTGAATTGAGTTGAAATTTCATGAAATTGAAAGAAAATTATGGGGGTATGAAAAACCAAAAATTTGGCAGCTATGGGGAAATTAGGGTTTGATGGTTTTTGATTGTCCTAAACTTGCTTAGAGATAATACTAAATGTGTATATGTTAATTTGGTATGAGTTAGTATGAGTTTGCATGAAGATGATTATGGGAGTTAGGGTTTTGCATGAAATTTGGGAATTTTGTGCTGTAACTTGAAATTGATGATGTTGAGACCAATTTTTGACTAATTGAAGTGCCATGAATGTGAATTGAAGTTTGAAAGTTGAGTGGAATTGAAAATTGGGAGTGTGTTTTCATGCAGGATTTATGGACTAATGAGTCCAACATGTCTAGACAACCATAACTTGAATTGTGTTAATCCAATTGGTATGAGGCCAATTGGAGATGAAACTAAGGTCAAAATGCCTCATTTTTCATGGAGAGATCATGCCCAAAATCTGTCCCTAACCTAACCTAAAATTGGCTTGAATCCGGGTAACCAAAATCTGGACCTGGAAAAATGACCATATGAACAGTAATTGTTCAATTGGCCATAACTCCCTCCAGGAAGGTCAGAATAACCTGATTTTTATATCATTGGAAATGTTAGACATTGAAGCACAACTTTCATGATGAATACAGAACCCAGATTTGCATCTAACCAAATTAAATTGCTAGCACAAATTAGGTCAACAAAACTGTCTAGAACCAAACTGCCCAGAAATTCTGGACTAAGGCTCACCCGACCAGTTTTGGCAAAAATGTCATAACTTGGTCTAGAAAATTGCAAAAGCAATGAAACCAGTGCCAAAATTTTTATAAGACATAGATCTAAAATATTGGTGTTTTGACCAGAACCCAGATCCCAAGAGAACTGGGTCAAATTACTAGACAAATTCAATACACCAAATCCTGAAATTTACCTCAACCGCCACTTGACCCCAGAATAGTGTTTATATTATAACTTTCACTAGGAAATCCAAAATGGATGAGCCATACAGTTCTAGAAATCTAAGAGATAGGGCTCCAACTTTGATTTAGAAACTTGCCTCAAATTTAGAGTGTAAGAACTCTAAAATGGGAGTCAAAGTCACTAACCTGAACTTGGAATCCTGTAGACACAGGGTACCTGAGTACAGGCTAGTTAATTGGCTATAAATAATTCTACAAAGCTTGAAAATTTGTAATTCAAACTTTTGAGTGATCATAAGACATAGGGTAACAACTTCTATGAAGAATATTAGGCCTGAAAGTGGCTATAACATATCCAAATAATTAGGTAAAAATTTGATTCAAGAATCTGCCAGGTTCTGGAACTAGGGTGAGTTAATAAACCAGTTTTGGTTATTTGATCATAACTTGAGTTATAAAACTCCAAATGACATGATTCAAAAAGAAAAATAAAGATAAGACATAGAAGAACAACTTCCATGAAGGGAGTGTAGCCAAACAGTGGCCACATCTTGGCCAATTTGATAGATAAAGTCAAGGCACCAGTTCTAAACCTAAAGAAAGGTTCATGAAATCATTTGATACTTAAAATGTAAAATACATTTGGTAAACACATAAGTTATATGAATATGTACTTGGGACTCATGTTCCTGTCGACACCATATTTTGACCGATCTCCGAAATCAACAAACTTTGAAGCCGATCCCCAACCCAGTTTCCTAACCAGCCACTCACAGTTCCGATCTCTCCTCCATAGGAATCGAATGAATACCGGGTCCTCATTTCATATAGAGTTCCCACCGATCTCTCAAGATAATTGTCGAGTCTGTTGATCAGTTAATTATATTTTCGATCTCACTCATCAAACGAGATTGAACCCTCGCAACACCAGTCTTATCGCCGATCTCTCCTTTAAAAAAAGTGTGCGAATAATAAAGCTAAGGTTTTGATCCGGTTTAATAATGATTCCGATCTTAAGTGGTCAAGTCAAATTTTCAATCTTAATCAAGTCCCGTTTAGTGTTTGTTCTTAACCGATTTCATGCTTATTGTGTTTTCCGATCTCTTACACTTAGAATAATAATCGCTTTTAGATATTTTAATATGCTCAGACAATCAAGTACTTAAGCAACTTAAAGATTTTCCGATCACATCCATTCACTGAACAAAAAGGCATTTCATTTCATTTCATTTCAGAATTTATACAAGTCATTCGGCTGGAGGATCGCGCCCAGCCTGATCTACATTTTGCTCACTTCCTCTCTCACCCTCAGCCTCCTCCTCGCTATCCTCACCTTCGTCTTGGGGAGCCAGGTCTACCATCCAAGTGAAGTCCTCCTCGGGATATCGCTTCCTGAGCTCGGCCAAGAGATCCCTGTGGGCATTCACATAAGCGCCGGCCTCTCTTGTCACTATCTCTTCCTCTTTTGCCTTGAGCTCTTCAGTGAGGTGAGCAACTTCGCCAGCCCGGAGCGCTTGGACTTCCTCAAGAACACGATCTCGCTCGGCCAGAACGTGAGCTTGATCGGCCAGCTTGTCCTCATAGAACTTCATTCGCCCCTCAATCTGAGATATGTAGTCCTGAGCGGACTAAAGTTGGGATTAGAGAGAAGACACCTCATGACCCATTTTCTCGACCTCATGACCCATCAAAGTTGGGATTTGATTTAATTTTTTGATCAAATTATAGTTAGGTGGGCTCACCCGGTAATATTTTATGCGTTAATTATTGATTATTCCTACTAACTGTTTTGCTTGTCTTGCTTGTTTTACTCCCCACAGTACTCTTCATTTGAAAAAAAAAGAAGAAAAATAGGAAAAATAAAATCCCCCTGAATTGGGAAGAGGTAAAGGTGTCCCTTCACACACTGAACACTCACATAATGTCCTCACACACTTCAGCCCTATAGCCGGGCTTTCTTACCCTTTTAGGAAAGTAGGAGGGGGTCATGTAGTGGTGCCCGTGGGTTTTACCCCGTTAGTATCCGTGAAGGCTTCTGCTCAAATTGAAACTCGTTCTATTCACTGTGATACCCGTGGAATTTTCCTGACAATATCATGGGGAATAGAATGGGGCTCTACTGTTTACAGTAGGGGCAATTTGGGAACCTGTGGCTTTTAGAAAATTAGACCTTGAGCTAAACTATCACGATAGCTGGAAGCTGTAGCAAGCTACCCTATAAGGCAGAACTATCCAATTAGGTAGCACCTAGCCGGTACTAGGACTCTCCTTTGTTTTAGGACAAAAGGGGCATACTTACTCTTACCCTATTCTTCTTCTGTTCTATTTAGTTCTTATTTTTAAGGATAATCTTGAATTATACTGTTAAGATAACCTACACACTTCCCTACTTTGATAAATGTGTAGATATCCCTCAGTCAACAGTATAATTCAAGATTAGCTGAGTTTATCCCGTTAACAAGTTTTTCCTGCAGGCATCACCCAAATAAGGTCTGTAAAAGGATAAGCATCATTTTAACATGGCATCCTCGAGTCAGTCAGCAGAAGAAGTTCTTAAATCAGGACAGAATGCTAAACCATGGTCCAAAAATAGTTCAGCGCCCCTACAAAATGATACTAGCTCATTTCCCCTATTAGACCTAAGTAAGATTGAAGTCAGAATGAACAGTCTCGAAGGTCTGGTCAATGGTTGGAAGTCATTTCCCAATCAGGTCAAAGCACAATTTGAGAAGAAATATGGGAGAATTGCGACCTTGATACAAGTCAAAGTTCAAGTCCCGGCGCTAAAGGCTATGTTGCCAGTTTGGAATCCTAAGTTTGGAGTGTTCTCTTTCAACGACATTGATACTGCTCCCACTATGGAAGAATATCAAGCGTTGCTAGAAATCCCTTATGCGGCACAGAATCGGATTTACCTACACCTCGAGCATAGGCAGACCTGGAAACGGTTCGCACATATGCTGGGGATTCCACCAGAAAAAGCAAAGGCAAGCGAAATTATCAAAGGAAACACGCATGGATGGTATTGGACTTATCTTAAGAAGAGGCTAGATCAATGTATCCAAGATGAGCAATGGGATCAAGCTTCATTGATATTCACTTTAGCAGTCTACGGCTTGATCTTATTCCCCGGACCTTCCGGTATCATAACTTGTGGTGTTGTAGAAATGTTCTGGACAGTGGAGAAACAGAAGGTCAATCCAGTACCTGCAATTCTTGCCGAGACTTTCTTAACCCTTACTTACTGCAGACAACAAGGCAAGGGGTCCATTAAGTGTTGTTCTCAATTGTTGCACCTCTGGATTATCAGTCATATGTGTCCTGTGGAGACAAAGGGATTGACTTGGTACCTTGACCAGCCTCTCATCGAGAAAATGACCCGATTAGTAATCAGTCCGAAGAATGAACAGCAGTGGTAAGAACGAATTTTGAGTTTCAATGGCCATGACTACTGTTGGAGGAAACTGTGCACGTCGAGTCAATCCATTTTGATCAGCACGGGAGATAATCAAACGGTATCCCTAATCGGAGTGACTGGATACACGAATTACACTCCAGCGTTAGTAATGAGACAGTTTGACTCAACACAATCCAGAATTAATATTGAAGAATACCACCAAGGTCATTTTTATCATGAGCTTAAGGAAGAGGAAGGATTGAAAATAGCTCGCAAATCTTGGGAAAACATCACTCTGATGGAGAGGTCGCCTAAAGGTCCGAGTGCCATGGGCGATTATCTTAAATGGAGGGCTGACAGGGACCAAGAACACTCAACTGCAAAATTCAAAGATAGCGACCTTCGCTGAAATATCCTATCAGAAGAAGCTAATACTCATCTGGCTGACTCACTACAAAAGGCAAACACCGAAAACTCGCAACTGCAAGAACAAATAAAACAGTTGGAGGACCAACAGCAGAACCTTAAAAGAAAGGTGAGAAGACTCAGGGAAGAGGCAAGGGCCGAAAAGATGGGCTTCAAAGAGCGAGAGGTACGGTGGGAAAAGGAAAAAAGCTCTCTCCAAGCTCTGGTAAAAGAAGTAGAAGTACATAATGGTAAGCTTTAGGAAGAAATGAAATACCAAGAGATACTCGTAGAAGAATATAAACAAGAAAACAAAAAGAAGAAGCTCGAATTGAAGGAACAAGCACTACTCATCAACGATATTCTGCAAGAATGTGCAAAGGAAAGAAAGGAAAAAGAAAAGCAAGCTGCTCTCTATCAAGAGCTGAAAAAGAATGTCGACCAGATAGAGAGAACGATAGCACAGGGAAAACAAAAACTCCTACCTGAATCCGAGTATGCTCTAAAAGCATTCGACCCTGCCAAACAAGAAGAAAGGTTATATGAGTATCTCAGAAAATGTCATCTCATTATAAAGAACCTCCCTGAGCCTAGGCCGATGTAAAGAATGCTGTGTACGAATTATTCAGTTAATAGAATGATTTTTGGCCATTGTTTAGCAAAATTGTGAATGAATAGTATAACTCCCGTAGGAACCCCCTCGCTAGGGTTATGCGAAAAATTGGATGTGCCATATGGACAAGTATCATAGATGTGCATTCAATCCAGTCATTCACAGTCAGACTATCGAATGGTGCCATGATAAAATTGATGCAATCATCCTTCTACAGATTTCATTTTGGCTCCTAAGTGCCACTGTATCCTTTATCCGAACCAGGACCTTTAGTTTTTTTCTGAAATTCACTAAAAGTTTTTATTTATGCTCCCTACAGCAAATCAACATTGCTTCAAAAAAAGCAAGTCTGACCAGGCACACGGTTCAACCCAAACGAGTGTACTTAACAAGATCACGAATAAGAAGACTAATGGAAGACCAGGAACAAGTACAGAACCTACAAGGGCAAGTGTCCGAGCTGAAAGATCAAGTCTCAGAACTTATGAGACTAATGAGGGAGATGTCCCAGAATAAACCTGCTTCAGAACCTAACTTACCACTACCTCCTCCACCTCCTACAACAAATGATCCGCACCAAGCTTCAACTTCTTTTACCTTTCAGTCACCTATCCCGGACCCGACAATCACTGTCAACCCAGCTACCATAAATAATGACCCACCTTTCTCCTACTATCCAGCTGTTTCTAATCCCGAACCATACCCTTCAGTCCTAGTCCCTCCAGTCCACTCCAACCCTCACTGTAACACCCTCCCGGTAGCAATTCCGTACATTCTACTGTTCCGATGACCGGTGTCTGTCCGGACAGCTAGAACGTCTAGAAAAATATTTAAACTAAAGTCAGGAACCATAATTAATTCAAATACTAATAAGAAAAATATAGTAAAAATTTTAGAAATAAAATACAACCGAGTTAAACGAACCGGTGCCCTAGCGAGGGGTAACCCAGAGGGAAGTTGCGGTTCTCGCAACTAGGAGCCCTAGACCCGGGGAGAAAATTATAAAATAATTTTTGGGACTCCAGAGAAGGGTCATTGAGGTTCCTATGGCATTAGAATGCCAAGAAAATACCTAGAAAAATTTTTCAATCGGTACAGACAATTTTGACCCGTTAAGCCAAACGGAGGGCATTTTGGTCATTTCGCCTTCAGAGGTGATTTTTGGCCGACTTGTCTAGTTGAGTAAATAATTAATATGACATAAAATATGAATAAACATTACTAGAAATTAAATTGGAAATGAGTAGTGGAGAAAAGAAAAGAAAATGGGGAAAAAGACTTATTTATGACATCATGGTGATGTCATTAAAAACCATAACCAATCACAATTAAGCAACCATTTGACTAACTAATAAAAGAGACTAAATGAAGACCAAAATAACCAAAAATACAGCAGCCATCTTCTCCTCCCATTCCAGCCGAAATATGCCCTAGACAACCTCCATTGATTTTTTTCAATCAAAGCTTAATTTCTCCCTTTGTTACACCACTAAACCCTAACTCCTTTCATTAAAACTTGACCATATCTCTTGGGGAAGCTTTTGGCAGCCAAGAAGAGGAAAGAAAGTGAAGTTTTGAGTTGGGAAAAATCTGCCTACAAGAGGTTAGTGCATCTATACACCTAAAACTCCTTACTTTCATGATTAAGGACTTGAATTTAGTGAGAAATTGTAGTTTAAATGAACAAAAGTTGTGTGTATGGCCACCATAAATTTCGGCTGCCCTATTGAAGGAATAGAAATGGAGTGTTCTGATGGACTTGAGGTGGATTAGAGGTTATATTTAAACCATCTATGCATGTGGTTAGTGAATGAGTTAGTAGTTAAGGTGTGTTGTGAAAACCTATAATGGGAACTAGGGTTTTAAGGGTGAAAATTGGACTTGGCATTTGAATTGATTAATGGACATTCTAGTGGTCAATTAGTGACCATTTAAGGCAAGTTAATCATAATTTGAAGTGAGTTAATGCATGGCAAAACTGAAATGGAAGGCTGCCTAAAGACAGCAGCAGGGTGGCTGAGATTTCAGTCCACTTGGACTGCCATATCTTGGGTTGTGTTGGTCCAATTGGTGTTTGGCCAATTGGACATGAAACTAGGCTTATAATGGCACATTTTTTCTGAAGAAACCATGCCCAAAAGACCAAAGCAAGAGGACCAAAAGTTGGCCCCAATCCGGATACCCTGCAACAGCACCTGCAGAATTGACCAAATGAACAGTAACTGTTCATTTGGCCATAACTCACTGTAGATATGGTCAATTGACCTGAAATTTTTACAGAAAAAATTTAAGACATAGAAAAACAACTTTCATGAAGAAACCTACCCCAAATTATGGCCAGAACCCATCCAACAAAGTGATTCCAGTCACTGTTCATGTTACTGTAGATATGGTAATTTCTGCAGAATAAAAATCCGGCCAGCTGTGGTTTTTGGACCATATCTGGAGCTACAAAACTCCAAATGGAGTGATTCAAAAAAGGAAATTCAACTAGACAAAATAAGGAACAACTTTCATGTTTGCCATTTCTTCAAATTCCCACTGTAACAGGGCCTAATGGAGCAGTAAAGTTGGGTCACAAAAACTGAAATTTCTGCCCTCTTAGATTTAAGTTGAGAAATGGAAATGGTGACCAATCCCAACAAGTTTTAAAAGCAAAATGTGGTATGTTGGGAGTGCCAAAACCAATGTACCTAATTTCTACCTAAAAGTCAACATTTTTGTTGACCAATGAGGTGAATAGTGACACCAAAAACTTGAAATTTACAAATTGAAGAATTTAAAAGTTTCAAATGCCCTAGTATACCTAACAAGATTGGTTTGGATAGTTTGGCATGCCAATAGGGTTCAGTTAGCAGTACTGCACATGGCAATATGCCATTCTGTGATTTTATGGCTTTTAGCCATTCTGACCTTGTATTGAGATTTGGCCTTGTGCCTGATGTATTTACAGCTTGTTAGCTGTTCTGTTGCACACCGGGAGATGCATATGTGACCGATGGTGTGATGGCCCGAGGTACTTGATACCCAGTGCCAGTTTACCCGTTTATCCAGTCCAGTCATCTAGTGTAGGTTACTTGGGCAACCAAATGAATTAAAGTGGACAAAGTTAATGATATACAATTCAAAACAAATGAAACATATACATTCATTACATATTTATTATCTTGCTATTTCTTTTATTTTATTATTGCACCACTAAGCATTATTGCTTAGCGCGTTGCTTTTGCCACGCGTAGGTTCTGGAGATACAGATCGTGAGCCCAGTAGACCGCAGACTGGGTGAGTCCATCCTGCAGCTTACGCATGCTGTCCGTGTCACCTCAACTTCTGCAGTGCATTGTTAGGACACTAGGTGTCATTTTGGCATTTTGTAACTAAATTTTTATTTTCTCATATGTATTTGGATCTATGTAATGTATTTTGATGTTCATGTAAATAATGAAAGTTATGGTCATGAATGCAAAATTTGAGCATTTATTTGTTGTTTGTATATGAGTATTCTGAGAAATGGATGTTTGAGAAATGAAAAGGTTGTTGAGTCCTGAAATTGAAAAATTGTTGAGATTTTGGATATTGGAGTTTGGGAATGATTGAATGTGAATATTGGAAGTGTTTTTTTCATAGGTTCCGAAGAACTGTTTTCTCCATTTTTAGCCGGTACTCTGCCGGATTTTCTTTAAAATTTTCGGAACCTCAAATAAATAATACTTTTGATAAATGGCTTAAATAAATTCTATTTCATAAATTATATTCAAAAGCATGATATAAATTAATTAAGGTATATTAGAGTGTGCCGGTACACCGTGTGGCATTACTTACTCGGGTATACTGTACACGGGTAAGGGGAGTCACATTTAGTGGTATCAAAGCACGGTTTAGGCGTTTCTGGGCCTAGATTGAGTCATACCATGCATTGCATTTGTAAGAGTCGAGGTGACACTAATGCAGATCTGTTTATCTTTCTTATTTTGAATACGATATGGACCCTTCATCACAGAGAGCAGTCGAGGAGGAAGTGGAGAGTCATGCTCCACCTGCAATAGCTGAGACTGGGGGTAGAGGAGAACCTACTCCGCCAGCTCAGGCAGAGCCTGTTCAGCCTCCACAGGCCATGTTCCAGCAAATGGCCGATTTCTTTAGACAAATGGCCGGGGTAATGCTAGCACCACCACCACCACCAGCTCCACAGCAAAAATCACATCTGGAAAAACTGAGGAAGTTTGGAGCAGTGGACTTCTATGGTAAGAGAGAAGATGACTCTGTTGCAGCCGAGAATTGGTTGAACAGAACGGGCAGAGTTCTAAAACAACTCCACTGCACTCCAGAGCAAAACCTGGAAGCTGCCATATCTTTGTTGCAAGATGATGCCTACGAATGGTGGGACACAGTATCCAGTGAAGTGCAGCCAGAAGCTATAACTTGGGACTTCTTTCTCTCCGAATTCAAGAAGAACTATGTGGGTACTGTATACCTGGAAGAGAGAAGAAGAGAGTTTATTAACCTGAGGCAGAAACAGTTGTCAGTGGCTGAGTATGAGAAGGAATTCGTCCGATTAAGCCGCTATGGAAGGGAGATAGTCCCTAATGAAGCTGAAAGGTGTAAGAGATTTGAAGAGGGACTAAATGACAACATCAAGATCCAGCTCACTGCCTTGGGAATCACAGAATTTACCAAGTTAGTGGAAGCTGCAATAAAGGTTGAAAAAGTAAGAATCAGTAAGCAGACTAGAAGAGAGAGACAGCAGAAGAGGGGCCTGTGTCCTAGTTCAGCTCCTGATCCGGGAAGAAGTTCAAGGGTCCACCGCATAGAGTTCAGGTCACCACAAGGTCGTGGTCAATCTCGGGGCCCAGTGCCACGCTTACCCTAGGAGAGGTCACCCACACCATCGGTGGGCGCCTCTCTAGGATGGGGTTCAGGACCAGCCCGAGATCTTCTCGCATGTCCACACCGCCTCGGTGGCACAAGGGGGAGTGTTGGAGTAATCGTGCTCGCTAAGGTGTGGGTCGACAGAGCATCATTTAAGGAACCGCCCACGCAGAACTACTACATACCGCTCCAACACAAGCGCATGCACTGCTCCCGCACTACGCAGAGGTAGAAAATCTGTAAACTGAGGTCATGGACCATCACAGAGGCTCAGATTCGAGCCAGCAGAGAGGCCTGACAGCAGACCACCTGCAAGAGCTTATGCTATTAGAGCTCAGGAGGAGCAAGATGCCCCGGACGTCATCAGGGGTACGTTCACCCTTTACACTACATCTGTGCATGCATTGGTGGATCCAGGATCCACTCATTCATATATCTGCATCAACCTACCCGTAGAAAGGGGGATACTAGTAGGGGAGAGTGACCAAGACATTCTGGTCACAAATCCATTGGGCCACAGTGTAGTGGTGAACAAAGTATACAAGGGTTGCCCGTTAAGGATTCAGGGGTATGAATTCTTGGCAGACTTGATTGAGTTGCCCTTCCATGAGTTTGACGTGATTTTGGGAATGGACTGGTTGTCAAGTCATCAGGCAATGGTTGATTGCAAATTGAAGAGAATTTCTTTGAAAACTCCTGAGGGTAATGAAATTACAGTTGTGGGGGAAAGGACAGATTTCTTGTCCAATATCATCTCAGCCACAGTTGCAAGAAGAATGATGAGAAAAGGCTGTGAAGCCTACCTAGCACATGTGGTGGATACTAGGCAGGCTAAGCCAAACCTGAGTGATATACCCACAGTAAGAGACTTCCCAAAGGTATTTCCTGAAGAATTGCCTGGTTTGCCACCAGAAAGGGAAGTTGAATTTGCTATTGAGACACTGCCGGGTACTGCACCCATTTCCATTGCTCCTTATAGGATGGCACCCACTGAATTGAGGGAGTTGAAAACTCAGTTGCAAGAGTTGTTTGATAAGGGGTTCATACGCCCCAGTGTGTTACCATGGGGAGCTCCAGTGCTGTTTGTAAAAAAGAAGGATGGGACTTTGAGGCTATGCATTGATTACCGGCAGTTGAATAAAGTGACAGTGAAGAACAAATATCCGTTGCCTAGAATTGATGATATGTTTGATCAGTTGAAGGGAGCAGGAGTATTTTCCAAAATTGATCTCAGATCAGGGTATCATCGATTGAGGTGAAGGATGCGGATGTGCCAAAAGCGCATTCAGACCCGATATGGGCATTATGAGTTTCTAGTGATGCCCTTTGGCCTAACAAATGCACCAAAGAGATTCATGGACCTTATGAACCGTATCTTCCATCCATACTTAGATCGGTTCGTAGTGGTCTTTATTGATGATATTTTGGTGTATTCCAAGACCAGGGAAGAACATGATGAGCATTTGAGGATTGTTCTGCAAACCCTGAGAGAAAAGAAGCTGTATGCTAAGTTGTCCAAGTGTGACTTTTGGTTGAATGAGATTGCATTCCTTGGACACATAGTGTCGGTGATGGGATTAGGTGGATCCCAAGAAAATAGAAGCAGTGATGGAATGGAAGCCTCCCAGGAATACAACTGAGGTCAGAAGCTTCTTGGGGCTAGCTGGGTATTACAGAAGATTTATGAAGGGATTTTCCTTAATAGCTGCTCTAATGACCAAGTTGTTACACAAGAATGTCAGATTTCATTGGAATGACAAGTGTCAGACCAGTTTTGAGAAGTTGAAGGCTATGTTGTGAGGCACGGTGTTAACACGGCCGATGTCGAGAAAGGACTTCGTGGTCTCTGGTGATGCCTCTCATAATGGGTTAGGGTGTGTATTGATGCAAGAGGGAAAGGTGGTCGCTTATGCTTCCAGGCAGCTAAGGCCACATGAACAGAATTACCCTACCCATGATCTAGAGTTTGCAGCAATTATCTTCGCACTGAAGATATGGAGGCATTACTTGTATGGTGAAAAGTGCTACATTTACACAGACCACAAAAGTCTGAAATATTTGCCAACCCAGAAGGAGCTCAACCTTAGACAGAGGCGATGGATTGAGTTCCTGAAGGACTATGATTGTGTAATTGACTACCATCCTGGGAAGGCAAATGTAGTTGCTGATGCTTTGAGTAGAAAATCCATCACAGCTTTGAGATCATTGAATGCCCGTCTATCTTTGGTTCGAGATGGAGCTATTTTGGTTGAGTTACAAGTGAGGCCAAACCTGCTACAGCAGATTTTAGATGGGCAAAAGGCAGATGAAAAGTTAATGGCTATTATGAGCAGAATCTCAAAGGGAAAAGCAACTGACTTTGAGGTGAAAGCAGATGGGTGTCTGTACTACAAAGGAAGACTGTGTGTACCAGATGATGAGGAATTGAAGGCCAGTATTCTAAAAGAGGCACACACCAGTGTATATGCAATGCACCCAGGAAGTACAAAGATGTATCATGATCTGAAACTCCAGTATTGGTGGCCTAGTATGAAGAAGGACATAGCTGACTATGTGACTAAATGCTTGACATGTCAGCAAATCAAGGCAGAACATCAAGTTCCATCAGGTTTGCTACAGCCTATACGCATACCTGAATGGAAATGGGATTGGGTCACCATGGATTTTGTAAGTGGTCTACCTCTCACCCAGAAGAAACATGATGCAGTATGGGTGATAGTAGATAGATTGACGAAGTCAGTACACTTTCTGCCAGTTAGGACTGACTACTCCGGAGAAGTTAGCGAGTGTATATCAGTGAGATAGTTAGACTGCATGGAATTCCACTTTCCATCATATCTGATCGAGACCCAAGGTTTACATCGAGATTTTGGAAGAAGTTGCATGAATCCTTGGGTACACAACTCCATTTCAGCACAGCTTTCCATCCTTAGACGGATGGGCAATCAGAAAGAGTAATCCAGGTAAATAATTGAAACCAATGAAATTGATACAAATATTGAATTAAAATGATAATAATAACATGAAATATATGTCAGGTCCTTGAGGATATGCTGAGGAGTTGTGTCATTGAATTTGAGGGAAGTTGGGATAGATACCTCCCACTGGCAGAATTTGCATACAACAATAGCTACCAAACTAGCATCCAAATGGCCCCGTATGAAGCATTGTATGGGAGAAAATGTAGAACTCCAGTGTGCTGGACTGAATTGGGCGAAGACAAACTGGTAGGGCCAGACCTTGTGAAACAGACTGAGGAGAAAGTGAAACTAATCAAAGCCAATCTGAAGGTTGCCTCAGACAGACAGAAAACTTATGCCGACCTGAAGAGAAAAGAAATAGAATATGTGGTTGGCGACAAAGTGTTCCTCAAGGTGTCACCGTGGAAGAAGGTATTGAGATTTGGAAGAAAAGGTAAGTTAAGCCCTAGGTTCATTGGCCCATATGAAGTCATTGAACGTGTGGGTCCAGTGGCCTATAGGCTAGCTTTACCACCAGAGTTAGACAAGATCCACAATGTTCCACGTGTCTATGCTCAGAAGATACCACTCAGATCCTTCACATGTCATCTCCAGGGAAGAAATTGAAATACAACTGGATTTGACATATGAAGAAGAACTTCTGCGGATCCTGGCTCGGGAAGTAAAAGAATTGAGGAACAAGCAGATTCCACTGGTGAAAGTGCTTTAGAGGCACCACAACACCGAGGAGGCAACTTGGGAAAGTGAAGAGACGATGAGGCAACAGTTCCCTCAACTGTTTGCATCAGGTAAATTTCGAGGACGAAATTTAAATTAGAGGGGAAGAGTTGTAACACCCTCCCGGTAGCAATTCCGTACATTCTACTGTTTCGGTGATCGGTGTCAGTCCGGACAGCTAGAACGTCCGGAATAATATTTAAACTAAAGTCAGGAACCATAATTAATTCAAATACTAATAAGAAAAATATAGTAAAAATTTTAGAAATAAAATACAACCGAGTTAAGCAGGCAGGTGCCCTAGCGAGGGTAACCGGAGGAAGTTGCGGTTCTCGCAACTAGGAGCCCTAGACCCGGGGGAAAAATTATAAAATAATTTTTGGGACTCCAGAGAAGGGTCATTAAGGTTCCTATGGCATTAGAATGCCAAGAAAATACCTAGAAAAATTTTTCAATCGGTACAGACAATTTTGACCCGTTAAGCCAAACGGAGGGCATTTTGGTCATTTCGCCTTCAGAGGTGATTTTTGGCCGACTTGTCCAGTTGAGTAAATAATTAATATGACATAAAATATGAATAAACATTACTAGAAATTAAATTGGAAATGAGTAGTGGAGAAAAGAAAAGAAAATGGGGAAAAAGACTTATTTATGACATCATGGTGATGTCATTAAAAACCATAACCAATCACAATTAAGCAACCATTTGACTAACTAATAAAAGAGACTAAATGAAGACCAAAATAACCAAAAATACAGCAGCCATCTTCTCCTCCCATTCCAGCCAAAATATGCCCTAGACAACCTCCATTGATTTTTTTCAATCAAAGCTCAATTTCTCCCTTTGTTACACCACTAAACCCTAACTCCTTTCATTAAAACTTGACCATATCTCTTGGGGAAGCTTTTGGCAGCCAAGAAGAGGAAAGAAAGTGAAGTTTTGAGTTAGGAAAAATCTGCCTACAAGAGGTTAGTGCATCTATACACCTAAAACTCCTTACTTTCATGATTAAGGACTTGAATTTAGTGAGAAATTGTAGTTTAAATGAACAAAAGTTGTGTGTATGGCCACCATAAATTTCGGCTGCCCTATTGAAGGAATAGAAATGGAGTGTTCTGATGGACTTGAGGTGGATTAGAGGTTATATTTAAACCATCTATGCATGTGGTTAGTGAATGGGTTAGTAGTTAAGGTGTGTTGTGAAAACCTATAATGGGAACTAGGGTTTTAAGGGTGAAAATTGGACTTGGCATTTGAATTGATTAATGGACATTCTAGTGGTCAATTAGTGACCATTTAAGGCAAGTTAATCATAATTTGAAGTGAGTTAATGCATGGCAAAACTGAAATGGAAGGCTGCCTAAAGACAGCAGCAGGGTGGCTGAGATTTCAGTCCACTTGGACTGCCATATCTTGGGCTGTGTTGGTCCAATTGGTGTTTGGCCAATTGGACATGAAACTAGGCTTATAATGGCACATTTTTACTGAAGAAACCATGCCCAAAAGACCAAAGCAAGAGGACCAAAAGTTGGCCCCAATCCGGATACCCTGCAACAGCACCTGCAGAATTGATCAAATGAACAGTAACTGTTCATTTGGCCATAACTCACTGTAGATATGGTCAATTGACCTGAAATTTTTACAGCAAAAAGTTAAGACATAGACAAACAACTTTCATGAAGAAACCTACCCCAAATTATGGCCAGAACCCATCCAACAAAGTGATTCCAGTCACTGTTCATGTTACTGTAGATATGGTAATTTCTGCAGAATGGAAATCCGGCCAGCTGTGGTTTTTGGACCATATCTAGAGCTACAAAACTCCAAATGGAGTGATTCAAAAAATAAAATTCAACTAGACAAAATAAGGAACAACTTTCATGTTTGCCATTTCTTCAAATTCCCACTACAACAGGGCCCAATGGAACAGTAAAATTAGGTCACAAAAACTGAAATTTCTGCCCTCTTAGATTTAAGTTGAGAAATGGAAATGGTGACCAATCCCAACAAGTTTTAAAAGCAAAATGTGGTATGTTGGGAGTGCCAAAACCAATGTACCAAATTTCTACCTAAAAGTCAACATTTTTGTTGACCAATGAGGTGAATATTGACACCAAAAACTTGAAATTTACAAATTGAAGAATTTGAAAGTTTCAAATGCCCTAGTATACCTAACAAGATTGGTTTGGATAGTTTGACATGCCAATAGGGTTCAGTTAGCAGTACTGCACATGGCAATATGCCATTCTGTGATTTTATGGCTTTTAGCCATTCTGACCTTGTATTGAGATTTGGCCTTGTGCCTGATGTATTTCTGACTTGTTAGTCGTTACATTTGCCTGTCGGAGATGCATATGTGACCGATGGTGTGACGGCCCGAGGTACTTGATACCCAGTGCCAGTTTACCCGTTTATCCAGTCCAGTCATCTAGTGTAGGTTACTTGGGCAACCAAATGAATTAAAGTGGACAAAGTTAATGATATACAATTCAAAACAAATGAAACATATACATTCATTACATATTTATTATCTTGCTATTTCTTTTATTTTATTATTGCACCACTAAGCATTATTGCTTAGCGCGTTGCTTTTGCCACGCGTAGGTTCTGGAGATACAGATCGTGAGCCCGTGAGACCGCATGATCGGTGAGTCCATCCTGCAGTTCTGCACAGTGTCCGTGTCACCTCAACTTCTGCAGTGCATTGGTAGGACACTAGGTGTCATTTTGGCATTTTGTAACTAAATTTTTATTTTCTCATATGTATTTGGATCTATGTAATGTATTTTGATGTTCATGTAAATAATGAAAGTTATGGTCATGAATGCAAAATTTGAGCATTTATTTGTTGTTTGTATATGAGTATTCTGAGAAATGGATGTTTGAGAAATGAAAAGGTTGTTGAGACCTGAAATTGAAAAATTGTTGAGAATTTGGATATTAGAGTTTGGGAATGATTGAATGTGAATATTGGAAGTGTTTTTTTCACAGGTTCCGAAGAACTATTTTCTCCATTTTTAGCCGGTACTCTGCCGGATTTTCTTTAAAATTTTCGGAACCTCAAATAAATAATACTTTTGATAAATGGCTTAAATAAATTCTATTTCATAAATTATATTCAAAAGCATGATATAAATTAATTAAGGTATATTAGAGTGTGCCGGTACACCGTGTGGCATTACTTACTCGGGTATACTGTACACGGGTAAGGGGCGTCACACTCACCTCCCAACTGGAGGAGTATTTCCCGCAATAGGAGAAAATAAGACCAGGGAAAATGAAAAACTGTCTGCTCTAGAGGAAAGACTGAGAGCAATAGAGGGACTGAACATGTACGGCTCGGTTGATGTGGCGTCACTTAGGTTGGTGCCGGACGTGGTGGTGCCACCCAAATTCAAGGTCCCGGATTTCAACAAGTACACCGGGAACTCAGATCCCCGCATTCACCTGGCAACCTACATTGCCAAAATGTCTACCCTAATAGAAGATGACAGGCTTCTCATTCACTTCTTTCACGAGAGCCTCTCCGGAGCAGCTCTGAGATGGTGCATACAGTTGGACAGGAGCAAACTGCGCTCCTGGAAAGATTTGGCAGATGCTTTCCTGAAGCAGTATAAGTTTAACTGCGATGTGGCCCCCACAAGGAGAGACCTCCAAAACCTAGTACAGAGAGACAGGGAGAGCTTCAAGGAATATGCCCAGAGATGGAGAGAGATGGCCGCAGAAGTATATCCTCCTGTGACCGATAATGAATTATGCTCCCTGTTCATTGAGACATTGAAGGCCCCTTACTTCAATTTGATGATTGGAAACACTTCCAACAGTTTCTCTGACATCATCCAGGCTGGTGAAAGAATAGAGGCCAACTTAAGGATGGGGCGACTGCAAGAGTCGGCTGAAAACCCTGCAAAGAAAACTGCCAGTTTTGGCAAAAAGAAGGAGGGTGACGTGCATTCTGTCACCCGGCAAAATAACTACTCCCCACTTCCTCAAAATAACTACAGGCCATACCCTCCCCCTCATGGCCAAACAATTGCAAACATTCCACCTCCCTTCCCAAATTATCCACACCTGCGCCCACAATACCCACCACCTACAAATTATCAACCCAGACCACCTCCTCCTCCTGCTCAACCTAGACCACCCCCAAATAACCCGAGACCACCAAGAAATCCTGATCCTCCCCTTCCCCTCCCGCTCAGTGAAATATACCGATACCTTGTCGGTATAAACTAGATAGTACCAGTTCCCCTAGACCCAATTCAGCCACCGTACCCTAGGTGGTATGATGCCACTGCCCGTTGTGAATATCATAGAGGGGCACAAGGGCATTCAACTGACAACTGCGGGGCACTCAGAGGGAGAGTGCACGCTTTAATTCGGAACGGGTGGTTGAAGATTGAAGGAAATGGTTCCCTCCCCAATGTTACCTCAAACCCATTGCCCAACCATAATACGGGCAATGGTATAAATATGATAGAGTCTGACGGAAAGAGGTCGACACCAGAGGTAGACGAGCTGATTCCTCACTTTGAGGAAATTTTTGCCATGGCAATGAGGGAAGGCTACCTTTGCCTTCAGGTAACAGGATCAGAAAAGGGTACGGGATGTCCTTACCATGGAAGGGCAGCTGATCATGAGCTGCGGGATTGTGAAGAGTTTAAGCAAGAGGTTCAGAACTTACTATCCCTCAAAGTTCTGAGATGCCAGACAAGGTCGAAGACGGAAGGGGGAGTGAACACAACTAGATTCAGCCAAAATGCTTCTACCTCTAAACCCAGAATCACCTTCTCACCCCCAGTAACCTCACCGCCAGTGACGGTTATCCGAACCCCGCCTCAGCTCCCAGTCACAAATACTCATGACATACCTTGGAATTATAACTCCCAAGTTTTCACTCAAGGAGCGTCAAGCAGTACATCAGCTCCTAATCTTGCTTCACCTCCGGCACCACCAAAACCATGTTTCACTCCACATGAGCACTTTAAAATGACTTATGCCGAACCTATCACCAGTACTACTCCCCAAGTTAATCTTCAGCCCGTCGCTGCCACAAAATCCTCCTCGCTTGAGCAAGAAGTCGAGTTTATCACTCGAAGTGGGAGATGTTACGGGAACGAAGAGAAAGAAAAGAAGAAAGGGAAAGTAAAAATGGGAGAGTCACTGAAGAGTACAGAAGAGGAGGTTGAGAAGACGGAGGAAGTAAAACATGCCGGGCCTAAAGAAGAGGAGGAACTGTTGCTCCAAATAATGAATCAGAGTGAGTATGATGTGGTGGAGCAGTTGAGGAAGACACCTGCCCGAATTTCACTATTATCGTTAATTCTGAGCTCCGAGGTGCACCGTCAAGCCTTGCAGAAAATCTTGGATCAGGCCTTTGTAAACCCCGACATCACACCGGGGCAGTTCGAGAAGATAGTGAGACAAATCCAGGCATCCAGTTTTGTCACCTTTTCTGAAGAGGAGATAGACCCTGCGGGTTTAAGGCACACTAAAGCTCTGCATGTGATAGTGAAATGTAAGGGTTGTATAGTGGCCAAGGTCCTTATTGATAACGGATAAGCCCTCAATGTACTGCCTAGTGCTACCTTGGCTAGGTTGCCAGTTGACCAATCAGATATACATCAAAGTGCTATGGTAGTAAGAGCCTTTGACGGTACAAGAAGAGAAGTGTTGGGAGATGTTGACTTGCCACTTCAAATTGGCGCATGTACCTTCAACGTCACATTCCAGGTGATGAACATTGAACCGGCCTACACTATGTTGCTGAGGAGGCCGTGGATCCATTCAGCAAATGCCGTTCCTTCAACTTTGCACCAGAAGATAAAGTACATTATGGACGGCAAAATCATCACTGTAAGAGGGGAAGAAGCCATTTTGGTCACCAAGCCACAACCACTTCCTTATGTGGAAGCCGCTGAGGAGTCGTTGGAAAGCTCCTTCCAAGCCCTCGAACTACAAGATAACGTTTCAAGAAATGAAGGGGCTATGGCTATGGTAGCCAAGATAATGTTGAGGAATGGGTATGAAGAAGGCAAAGGCCTAGGCGCCACGTTACAAGGGATTGTTGAACCTATACCAGCTACCCAGAAGGTAGGCCGCTGCAGTTTGGGTTATGAGGAAGATGCCCTTATGGATGGGCGATTCTGGATGAGGAACAGACTTCAGGATCAGAGATTCGATCAGAAAATTGGGAAGATGAAGGTAATCCCGAGAATCACAGAAGTTTTCACTAAACCGGTCATTGAAAATCCGGCAGAGGTATAAGAATCACCTGATGAACCATCCGTCGATGTCATCCACTTGGATTCCTTGTATGGGGCTCTAGCCTCGCCAATGGCTGAGGGGCAAGAATTGGACAACTGGACAGCAGAGGACGTCCTTGTACTTAATTTCGAGTAAAGTACCTCTGGTTATCTACACTTGATCATTTTGTCCATGGTGGCAAGTGTAACATTGTAAATGGACCCTTTTCTTATGACATACATCTTAATGAATTAATAGCGCATTTTATAATCAATTCTTTTCTTTCTCTTTCCTTTCGAATTTCACTCTTATAATATATTCTATTTTCGTTCATTCAGGACCATTCATCAATTAACCCCTAATAATTCAATAGACTCAGAAATTCCTCTGGTTAATTTTGAAATCCCCATAACTGCCATTACTTCAAGTGATTCTGAGGTAGAGCTTACAGAAGAAAGAGATGAAAAGGATGAACCTTCCCTAGTGCCTTATGGAGACAAAACGTGCACCATAAACTTAGGCACGGAAGAAGAGAAAAGGGAACTTAAGGTGGTGGAAAATGATGAATTGGGAGATATGATCAGTTTGCTCAGAGAATTCCTAGATGTATTTTCATGGAGCTATGACGACATGATTGGTTTGGACCCCCAAATAGTGACGCACAAAATTCCTCTAATTCCTGGGACAATCCCGGTAAAGCAGAAGCTAAGAAGAATGAATCCTGACACGCTACTCAAAGTTAGGGATGAGGTCAAGAAACAGTATGATGCTGGGTTTCTGGAAGTAGTCAAATATCCCCAATGGATAGCTAACGTAGTCCCGGCAATGAAGAAGGACGGGAGAGTCAGGGTGTGTGTTGATTACAGAGATCTCAATAAAGCAAGCCTGAAAGATGACTTCCCTCTCCCTCACATTGATGTGTTAGTAGACAATGCTGCGGGATTGGGCAGGTGTTCGTGTATCGATGGGGCATCTGGGTACAATCAAATCCCAATGGATGAGAAAGACAAGGAGAAAACGGCCTTTATCACTCAATGGGGTGTATTTTGCTATCGGGTCATGCCTTTCGGGTTAAAGAATGCCGGAGCCACCTACTAACGCGCCATGGTCACATTATTCCATGACATGATGCATAAAGAAGTGGAGGTGTACGTGGATGATATGATCATCAAATCCAGGGGAGAGGAAAGCCATGTGCAGGTGCTGAGGAAAGTATTCGAGAGGCTCAAGAAATATCAACTGAAACTGAACCCTGCCAAATGCATATTCGGAGCTAGATCTGGGAAATTGTTGGGATTCATAGTAAGTGAGAAAGGAATAGAAGTAGATCCCGATAAAGTTCGAGCTATTCAAGAGATGCCATCCCCAAAAACAGAAAGAGAGATACGCAGTTTCTTGGGGAAATTGAACTACATATCAAGGTTTATCTCCAATCTCACCGCCAAAGCTGAGCCTATTTTTAGACTACTCCGAAAGAACAACACTACTCGATGGGATTCAATTTGTGAAGAAGCTTTTGAGAAAATCAAGCAGTACCTGTCAAACCCACCAGTATTGGTTCCACCAGTGGCGGGAAGGCCTCTGATTCTGTATATGGCGGTCCAACAAAGCTCAATGGGATGTGTTTTGGGGCAACATGATGATACCGGCCGAAAGGAGAGGGCTATCTATTACCTGAGCAAAAAGTTCAATGATTGTGAGTCAAGGTACTATTTCCTAGAGAAAACTTGTCACGTTAGCACAGACAAAGAAATCGCCTCAAACACTACATGCTGAATCACAAGACATGGCTCATCTCCAGGATGGATCCTATCAAATATGTATTCGAAAGCCCATTCGTGCCAGGTAGGATAGCCAAGTGGCAGGTCATACTCTCCCAATATGACATAGTCTATATGACCCGGAAAGTGGTGAAAGGTAGCGTGATCGCCGATCTCCTAGCAGAAAACCCTATCCAAGATTATGAAGCTCTGGATTTTGAGTTCCCCGATGAGCATATTAATGAAGTAGACTGCGGAGAAGAAAAGCCAGCGGATGTATGGGAAATGTATTTCGACGAGTCACAATTTGTCCCAGAATGGAGTCGAGTCGTATTGGTATCCCCGGATGGGAAGCACTTTCCGATAGCTATCAAGTTGAGGTTTGATTGCACTAATAATGTCGCAGAATATGAAGCTTGTGTAATGGGTCTACAAGCTGCTATCGAAATGAGAATCAGAAAGTTGGAGGTGTATGGAGACTCAGCTCTGATCATTTATCAAGTCAAAGGAGAATGGCAAACCAAGGATCCGAAGCTAATCCCATATCAAAAGTACTTACTGGAGCTGATTAGGAAATTCGAAGAAATCTCTTTCACTCACCTTAGTCGAGACAAGAATCAATTTGCTGATGCCTTAGCCACTCTGGCTGTTATGGCTCAAATGGAAGAAGGGCAGACAACTCAAGTATTGAGGATTAAGGCAAGAAGTGAACCAGCATACTGCTTCATGATCGAGGAAGAGCCCGATGGTAAACCTTGGTATCATGACATCCTGGTCTACTGCAGAACCAGAGAATTTCCTTCGGGGGCAAGCAAAAACGAAAAGAGGATGATTCGGAGATTAGCACTGGGATACTTCCCTAGCGGAGAGACCTTATACAAGAGAAGCTCCAATGGCGAATTGCTGAGATGTGTGGATGCAAAAGAAGCAAAGAGAATCCTTTTCGAGACTCATGAGGGAAACTGTGCAACCCATGCCAATGGGCATATGATGGCTAAGCAAATCATGCGAGGTGGGTATTTTTGGACTACAATGGAAAAGGATTGCATCGAGTATTTTCGAAAGTGCCATAAGTGTCAGATCTACGCGGATCCAATAAATGTGCCACCTCACAAATTGTTCAACCTTGTCTCACCATGGCCTTTTGCAATGTGGGGCATCGATGTGATTGGTCCCATCAACCCTAATGCGTCTAATGGGCACAGATTTATCCTAATAGCTATCGACTATTTCTCTAAATGGGTCGAAGCGACATCCTACGCCCACATTACACAGAACACATTTCTCAAATTCCTCAGAACTAATATCATCTGCCGGCACGGTCTCCCTAACGAAATCGTCACTGACAATGCCAAGAATTTGAATGGTCTGAAGATTCAGAAGTTATGTGATCAATACAAGATCCGACATCTCAATTCCTCCCCGTACCACCCCCAGATGAATGGAGTGGTGGAAGCTGCAAACAAAAACCTCAAGAGGATAATCCGGAAAATGACGGTCACATATAGGGATTGGCATGATATGCTTCCCTACGCTCTTCACGCATACCGGACTTCGGTAAGGACCTCAACCGGGGCAACTCCATACTCACTGGTTTACGGGATGGAAGCTGTACTACCTATTGAAGTTGAAATTCCTTCCTTAAGGATTCTGAAGGAATCGGGGATTGATGAGTCAGAATGGATCCAGTCGAGGTTGGATCAATTAAACTTGCTGGACGAGAAAAGGCTAGCAGCAGCATGTCATGGGCAGTTATACCAAAGGAGAATGGCCAGGGGATTTGACAAAAGTGTGCGCCCACGCGAATTCCAACCCGGAGACCTAGTTCTGAAGAAAGTGCTGCCAAATCAAAATGATCCTCGGGGCAAATGGTCACCTACCCACGAGGGGCCCTATGTGGTTAAAAAGGCATTTTCTGGTGGGGCCTTGATCTTGACCCACATGGACGGCGAAGAATTTCCAAAACCTGTGAATGCCGACACCGTCAGGAGATACTATGCCTTAAAAAAAAAAAAAAAAAAAAAGAGGGGGTGAAAACCCGAAAGGGCGCTCCTAGCAAAATGTGTGAAAGAAGGTGAAAACCCCGAAGGGGCGCTTTCTGTAAAATGAGTGAGGAATGAAAACCCGAAAGGGCGTCCTGAAAAGCGAGCAAAAAAAAAAATCTAAGGGTGAAAACCCAAAAGGGCGCCCCTGGAACTAGAAAATAGAGAAATAAGGAAGAAGCATAAAACCGAGAAGGAAAATAAATCGTCACAACATGAGACTTCAGAATACTTGAAATAATGGCAGTTAAGAGATTTCAAAGCTAACCGCAAGGAATATGTGAGATCTATCCTTGTACCCCTTTTTCTTTGAAACTCTATCTTTGTTTTTCTTAAAATCGTAATAAAGTTATACTTTATTCCCTCTGCTTTTATCTTTCCCTTATACTCACTCTTTAACATTATCTTTCTGCAATCTCGTTATTTAATGCGCTATTAATCAGTTAAAATTTTTGCCATAAGATTAGGATTTAACAATTGATAACCTCACGTACTTTACTATGAGATTTGCAGGGAATGACCTGGAAAAGGGTACACAAAAAGAAAAGAAAAATAGGGGTGAAAACCCGAAAGGGCGCTCCTAACAAAATGTGTGAAAGAGGAAAAAAAAAAACTAAACTAGAGGTGAAAACCCGGAAGGGCGCTTCTAGTCAAATAGACGAAGGGGAAGTGAAAACCCGCAGGGGCGCTTTTCGGGAGAAAGTCAAAGAACAGAAAAGGGGCATCTGAAGAAATGGGGTTATAGGTCAAGTCTTGCAACTCGTCCTCCATTAATCATTGGCTTTCGGGATCCTGTTAAGTACACTTCGTCAGAAAAAACCACTCGTGCCGAGATTAGACTTGCTTTGTAAGTTGATTTTAATTTTCTACATTCAAATTTCCTGTTATCAACCTCTGGTTCCTTGATCTAAGTTGATTTTAATTTCCTGTAATTTAAATTTCCTGTTATCAACCTCTGGTTCCTTGATCTAAGTTGATTTTAATTTCCTGCATTTAAATTTCCTATCATCAACCTCTGGTTCCTTGATCTAAGTTGATTTTAATTTCCTGCATTTAAATTTCCTGTCATCAACGTCTGGTTCCTTGATCTAAGTTGATTTTAATTTCCTGCATTTAAATTTCCTGTGATCAACCTCTGGTTCCTTGATCTAAGTTGATTTTAATTTCCTGCATTTAAATTTCCTGTGATCAACCTCTGGTTCCTTGATCTAAGTTGATTTTAATTTCCTGCATTTAAATTTCCTCTTATCAACCTCTCGTTCCTTGATCTAAGTTGATTTTTCCTGTCATCAACCTCTGGTTCCTTGATCTAAGTTGATTTTAATTTCCTGCATTTAAATTTCCTGTCATCAACCTCTGGTTCCTTGATCTAAGTTGATTTTAATTTCCTGCATTCAAATTTCCTGTCATCAACCTCTGGTTTCTTGATCTAAGTTGATTTTAATTTCCTGCATTCAAATTTCCTGTCATCAACCTCTGGTTCCTTGATCTAAGTTGATTTTAATTTCCTGCATTCAAATTTCCTGTGATCAACCTCTGGTTCCTTGATCTAAGTTGATTTTAATTTCCTGCATTCAAATTTCCTGTTATCAAACTCTAGTTCCTTGATCTAAGTTGATTTTAATTTCCTGCATTCAAATTTCCTGTTATCAACCTCTGGTTCCTTGATCTAAGTTGATTTTAATTTCCTGCATTTAAATTTCCTGTTATCAACCTCTGGTTCCTTGATCTAAGTTGATTTTAATTTCCTGCAATTTAAATTTCCTGTTATCAACCTCTGGTTCCTTGATCTAAGTTGATTTTAATTTTCTAACACTTTAATTTCCTGTTACAAACCTCAGGGCACCTACCCAGGTGGGTTTTAGTATCCTGACCTTAATGTCAAATTTCAAATTTTAATCGTCCAAAATATGGGTCTGAATCTTTACATAATCCCTACATGGAAATTTTTCCAGTAAGAATTATGTAAAGAGGGGCAGCTGTCGACACCATATTTTGACCGATCTCCGAAATCAACAAACTTTGAAGCCGATCCCCAACCCAGTTTCCTAACCAGCACTCACAGTTCCGATCTCTCCTCCATAGGAATCGAATGAATACCGAGTCCTCATTTCATATAGAGTTGCCACCGATCTCTCAAGATAATTGTCGAGTCCCTTGATCAGTTAATTATATTTCCGATCTCACTCGTCAAACGAGATTGAACCCTCGCAACACCAGTCTTATCGCCAATCTCTCCTTTAAAAAAAGTGTGCGAATAATAACGCTAAGGTTTTGATCCGGGTTAATAATGATTTCGATCTTAAGTGGTCAAGTCAAATTTCCAATCTTAATCAAGTCCCGTTTAGCATTTGTTCTTAACCGATTTCATGCTTATTGTGTTTTCCGATCTCTTACACTTAGAATAATAATCGCTTTAAGATATTTTAATATGCTCAGACAATCAAGTACTTAAGCAACTTAAAGATTTTCCGATCACATCCATTCACTGAACAAAAAGGCATTTCATTTCATTTCATTTTAGAATTTATACAAGTCATTTGGCTGGAGGATCGCCCCCAGCCTGATCTACATTTTGCTCACTTCCTCTCTCACCCTCAGCCTCCTCCTCGCTATCCTCACCTTCGTCTTGGGGAGCCAGGTCTACCATCCAAGTGAAGTCCTCCTCGGGATATCGCTTCCTGAGCTCGGCCAAGAGATCCCTGTGGGCATTCACATAAGCGCCGGCCTCTCTTATCACTATCTCTTCCTCTTTTGCCTTGAGCTCTTCAGTGAGGTGAGCAACTTCGCCAGCCCGGAGCGCTTGGACTTCCTCAAGAACACGATCTCGCTCGGTCAGAACGTGAGCTTGATCGGCCAGCTTGTCCTCATAGAACTTCATTCGCCCCTCAATTTGAGATATGTAGTCCTGAGCAGACGAAAGTTGGGATCGGAGAGAAGACACCTCATGACCCATTTTCTCGACCTCTATACCCAGGCGGTGAGCCTTCTCCCGGACGATGTGCTGGTTCACCAAGCACTCCACATTCAAGCTCATAGATCGGGTCAGGATATCATCAAGGTTGTCTGAGGACAGCCTATCATCAGGATATCCTCCCGAAGGCAAATAGAAGCCCCCAGGACTTTAGCCAAACCCGGATTCTCGCGAACAGTTCGGTTCTTCTCCAAGGAACGGATCAGCACTTGTGCACCGCAGGAGAGAGCCCTTGGGGCAGGTTGAGAAGGACCCCCTTCCGCACTTGAAACAACTGGAGGAGGTGGAGGCGGCTCTTCTCGACGAGGAGGAGACCGGACCACTTCTATGATCGGCGGTCCAGAAGGTCGAGACGAACCTTTTTGTATTTCCCCGAGTTCATGACCGGGCGTTTGAAGCAGCTCTGAACGCTTCATCTCCCGTACCTTCCGGGAGATCTCTCTCTTCCGCTTCCGGCTCTCCTTGGAGGCTTCACCGCTTGCCATACCTGCACATAGAAGAGGTCAGTGAGATCGCTAAGGTCCAAAGATCTGAGATATAGAAAATACCGATGCTGAGGTCAGAGAGCTGAAGCCCGCGATCTTGGCCGGTGACCAGCTGCATAGTCCAATGGTGCAGCTCGGCCGTCACTGCCTCCAAACAAGAGAACTTCTCTCTGGACGCTTGTTCCTTCAACTCCATCACCATTGCGCCCTCTTCCCTATTTAGGGCAATGTGCTTCGTGAGCAAGGGACCTTGGTACAGCCAGCTACGAGGAAAACCCTCGAAGCCGTTTGGAATTTTACTCCTTAGAATAAAGAAGCGGTTCTTCCAATTCTTCAGGGAGGAGGGCAGATCGGTGAAAAGCCCGCAGTGTGGTTTCGCTTGGAAGAACCAATACTCATCGTCCTTTCGATGAGTTAGCCTGTGCAGTTCAGCGAACACCTTAGCTGTAGGTCGGAGCCCCTTAGCTCGACATAGGCCTCGGAAGGCTACTAAGATCCACCACGAGTTCGGGTGAACTTGGGCGATGCACACTTGGTGATATTTTAAAACTTCCTTAAAGAAGTCGTCCAGAGGAAACCGTAAACCGGCCTTTAACTGTTCCTCGTATACCATGATCATGTCATTCTCTTCAAAGAAATGATCGGCTCGGTGATCGCCGTGACACCTAATCAACTCGTAGGAATCAGGCCGGATGTTATACTCCTGGCTGAATGACTGCAGATCGGTTTCTTGAAGGACCGATGGCAACTCGTCCATGGGAAGATTTTCCCTTCCTGAAGAAGGTACATGCCTTGATGATGCTGCTCGCCCACGAGCTGGAACGGAGACCCTAGGAGGTTCGGGTCGCGCGCTTGGCCCGACCACCTCTACTTCATCAGACGACCACGAGAACTGAATAGAAGGAGGGCTCGTCGCTCTCTGACCCTCGGCACCGCTCATTTTCAAAGGAAATAAAGAATTTAAACTAAAAGAAAGATCAAAGCCCTTACCGGAGTCTGATCGGTGTCGGAAGAACTTGAGAAAACGAGAGAATTTTGAAGTTGTTCGCGAGAGACTGAAAATGACATAAGGGAGCAACTGGCTAGCCCCACCCCTATTTATACTCGTCCGAGCATTTAATGCTCACGATATTCCAGGCGGTACATCGGTTAGCGAGACTCGCCAGCTGTTCTGACACGTCTCATGAATATTCCAAAAATTCCATAAGGAGAGACCGGCTAGTTAGGGATCGGCTAATTAAGGCGAATGTTTGGAAGTACGGATCAGTTAAGGGTTGTTCAGTTAGGAACCAGATCGGATAAACACATCAGAGATCAGAACATAATCAATGCAATAATAATAAAATGACAGTTGTCAAAATAAATTTTATTTCTAAAAAGATCTGATTACATCATTTGGGCGATCTCTAGAGATCGGATTACATTAAAGGTCTAACTACATCATTTGGGCGATCTCTAGAGATAGGATTACATTGAAAGTAAAATTACATCATTTGGGCGATCTCTAGAGATCGGTGGAACATCCCATCCAAAAGGCCTATGTCAAAGCCTAGTCTCGTGGCTGAGTCAAAAGATGTGTTTGACCAGGAGACCGGCTGTTGACATCAGATAGATGTACAGCTTAGATGGGGGGACTATGACTCTCATGAGAATGAGAGAGGTCGTCATCAAAGTTACCGCTCAAAACCGAGCCGCTGTCGGAACACCCAGTGTGGTGAGGAGCCAGATGAACGCCAAGGAGTAGTCACCGGTGTTGAGGGGAATATTAGCAGTCTTCTCGCTCGAAATCAGTTCGCCATTTGTATCGGTCGAATGATTCGAGATTGACACGATCGAGGTCCGCGATCCAGATAGGTTAATTAGTCCAGTTCTCTCACCATCATCAGATAAGGTCATCACGATTCTTCGATCACCGGGATCGTAAATTTTCAGTCAGGGAATAAAGAAGTCCATCAGAAAAGGATCAAAAGCCACAATCATGGCTGGAACTGCTGCCGGAACGGCTAGAATAGGAAAGTAAAGAAAAAAAAAGGAAAATCGAATGAGGAAGGTTTTTCCTGTCAGGGGTATATATAGAGGAAAATCCGAGCATTTATTGCTAAGTAGAAAATGAAGCGGTCGCTTCGAGAATTGAGGGAAATTAATGCTTTGACTCAACTGAATTGGATGAAAGGACTGGAGTAGGAGAGATCGGAAAAGAAGGGTCCGGTATGAGAGATCAGAAAAGCAGCTTGTTGAAAAGACCGGAAAGGAAGAGAGAGCGGAAAACAAAGAGAATAAGACGCCTACCGCTGTCGTCATAATCAGAGTCGAGGTAGTTAAAGCGTTGCAGGTGCAATCTCAACCGCACGCCCCAGAATCGCCCGCATTACTGACAGGTGCCAGAATATGTCATGACAGCGCTGTACCTTCCAATCTCCCCCGTTGATCCGATTTGTGAGGACGAACCCGGAGCCCTTGGATCGAAGGAGAAGATGACAAGACCAGCGCCTTTCACTCCTAGCCCTCGGATCGCCCCGGACAAGAGAATTTAGGATCGTCAGATTAGAAGAGGAAAAGGACAAATATTCTGAAGGGGATCTCGGCCGTCTGTTCTGATTCTCTTTAATTCATGAGCCTCAGATCATGTCCTTTGAAATCCTGACCCTCCATCTCCCTTAAAATAGATCCTGACCCTTCAAGGGAAGCACCCGGTTCCTATAAATACCTGCATGAAAAAACTGTTAGGGGGGACGGAAAAACAGAGCAGTGACTATAGTGGAAGAACTCTGAAACTTAATTCAGTTCGTTATTCTGCTATTTTTTTTAGTGTTCGTAAGAAAAGCTTTTTGAAACCTATTTTCTAAAGTGTTTTCTTGCAAAAGGTATTCTTGAATACTGAAATTCTCTATTTTCAGTTCGTTCATTATCCTTTGGTGCTCTCATTTTCAGCTTTTTTTTTGTTGTTTCCACCCCCACTGTCTAGGCTCAACCTCATTTTGAAATTTGGGTGTTATTTCGACCCGATTGCATTTTAGCAAGGTACCCTTTGTTTCAAGGCAAAGCTTAACCTCCCAGCTATCAACCTGCAGTCCTATTACGTTTTGGTCATTCCATACTTAGTCTAGTAGATTTGGCTCCCTACAGGTGAGTGCTCATATTGCCATTTCTTTAATTGCTCGTTCTTATTTTACGTATTTCCTTTGTTCTTTCATGTGCATAGTCTTTTCTAAGTTTATATTATGCTAAAGGATACGAAGAAGGTTACTCTCGGGTTTACTTCTTTGTTGATCAGTCCATTTTTTTTGTTAATCGTTGTTATTTCTGAATGCAAGTCTTCTAGTTCTAAGTAGTATATAAGCGGTCGGATAAAATGTAGGTAATTGTATCTTAAGGGTCTCTTTAAAAATAATGAAAGATCTGGGAGATAAATCAAGAAAATAGTTGGGCCAAATCACTGGAATAACACAAAAGACAATCGGGTAAGACGTCACAAGGTAGGATAAAACTAAACCGTAGGTAAATAAATGGAATAAACCGAGTATCATAGGGTACTAGTAAAGCGACCACATTAGAAGATCGAAAAATTCAGTTTAGTGTCCCCGGTCTAGTCACAAGGTACTAATGAGTTAAAAGAAACCTTATTCTGATCCCTGTCATCTTCGAATACCAAAACCTTTGGTCTTAGGTTCTTACGAGGAGTAACTGAAATCAAACCTCGAGAGATCGGAAAAATCCTTATCTGACTCCCATTAAAATAAAAGAGACCGGAGGAGAGTTTTTATCCGGTTCTCAATCTAAAATTAAAATTAAAATATTCAAAAGAGACCGGAGGAGAGTTCTTATCCGGTTCTCAATCTAAAACTTTAACAAATATTCAAAAGAGACCGGAGGAGAGTTCTTATCTGGTTCTCAATATAAAACTTTAACAAATATTCAAAAGAGACCGGAGGAGAGTTCTTATCCGGTTCTCAATCTAAAACTTTAACAAATATTCAAAAGAGACCGGAGGAGAGTTCTTATCCGGTTCTCAATCTAAAACTTTAACAAATATTCAAAAGAGACCGGAGGAGAGTTCTAATCCGGTTCTCAATCTAAAACTTTAACAAATATTCAAAAGAGACCGGAGGAGAGTTCTTATCCGGTTCTCAATCTAAAACTTTAACAAATATTCAAAAGAGACCAAAGGAGAGTTCTTATCCGGTTCTCAATCTAAAATTAAAATAAAATGTTTAAAAGAGATCGGAGGAGAGTTCTTATCCGATCCTCAAATCTAAAACTTTAATAAATATTAAAGAGATCGGATGAGAGTTCTTATCCGATTCTCACCTAGAATTTTAAAATAATTTAAAAGAGGTCGGAGGAGAGTTCTTATCCGATCCTCAAATTTAAAACTTTAATAAATATTAAAGAGATCGGAGGAGAGTTCTTATCCGATTCTCACCTAGAATTTTAAAATAATTTAAAAGAGGTCGGAGGAGAGTTCTTATCCGATCCTCAAGCTTAAAAATTTTTAATAAATATTAAAAGAGATTGGAGGAGAGTTCTTATCCAATTCCCAAAATTGAATTCTAATAAAATAGCACTTCAAACAAAACTAACATACAACAGTAACTCACTAAGGTTGTCTCATTTACTTATGTATCTGGGTAATCCGAATTAGTGAAAAATCGAATATTCCTTTTGTCAAAAGGATTAACATTTCCATTTAAGCCCTCCTAACTAATCTATAAAGAACGCGAAGTTAAATCTACTCACCCTTATTGAGGGACGAGGTGGGGTGCCTAATACCTTCCCCACTCGTTTACGGACCCCGAACCCAGAATCTCTGTCTTGAAATGGTTTCATTTTAATTTATTTTCACAAAAGGTTTTCTTTAATTTCCCTCAAAATTAAAGTGGCGACTCCTCACTCTTTTCCACTTCGGTGAGGGTTCGTTCAGGCGACCGCAAAATACCTTGCGACAGTTCCCATTATAAATGACATGAATATGTACTTAGAAACTATGTTCCCATTATAATGACATGAAAATGTATAAAGCATAGATAGAACATGAAATGAAATAACAATATGTTATGAACCCTTAATAATACATAGCAGGAAATAATAAAACTATAAGTGCTTAATAATGCTAATTTGCCCAAAGTATACCTAGACTTATATATATAGCTTGGATTGATTGGTATACCAATTAGGGACTACAGATTATAATACTGCTCACAGGAATAATCATTGATGGACAATATATGTCTGATATGATTGTTCTACTGGCTTTATGCCTGCCCATTGGCCATTGTGCCTGATATGATTTCTGGCTTTATGCCTGCCTGCTGGCCTTGTGCCTGACATGACAGATGCTTTATAGTCTATCATAGGTTACTTGGGCACAGATATCAGTAATAAACCTTAAATTTAAATAAGTACATGAAAAGATCACAGGTATAAGTACTAAGACTGAACATGGAATAAGCCCATTGGCCATTGTGCCTGATATGATTTCTGGCTTTATGCCTGCCTGCTGGCCTTGTGCCTGACATGACAGATGCTTTATAGTCTATCATAGGTTACTTGGGCACAGATATCAGTAATAAACCTTAAATTTAAATAAGTACATGAAAAGATCATAGGTATAAGTACTAAGACTGAACATGGAATAAACGAACAGAAAAGATCCCGATTAACTTAATTACTTCCAAAGTTCTATAAACATGTAAAAGACTATAATCTCATGAAATCTATATTTCTTTATAAAGTTATACGTTGGAATAATTATTTTAATTATTTAGTTATTTTTGTTTCAAATTATTGCACCACTAAGCAGAAATGCTTAGCGCGATGGATTGTTTCCTCGTATAGGTACAGGAGACCACCACCACTAGCAGCAGTAGTAGTAGAGCGTGGATAGAGAGTTGATCAGATCTGCTAGAGTGTCAGTCACCTCATCAGTCATTTTGATAGGGCTCATGTATATTTAGGTTTTTGCATTTTGGTTATTGTATGTAAGTAAACAGTGTAAGTTATTTTGTGATTGTAAATAAAATTATAAATATTGTACTTGAGTTTATATGAATGAAATAAAGTATTTTATTTACTTGAAATGATTATGAGTATTATGATGACATGACATTGTTTATGAAAAATATGAAATGAATATGGACTGTTTAACAGGTAAATAAGGAAACCCGCCACGTACTAATAAAACAGAGGAGACTCTGTCTGGGTCTTCACAAAAATAAGATGTGATAAAAAAAACTAAAAAAAATCTACACATAAGATAATGAAATTAAATAGACATTAAATTAATATTGTACATGACAAGACAGGATAGGGTGCTCCAGCACCGAATGTAGCACACCTTGCTCGACTACACTATAGATGGGTGAGGGGTGTTATAAGCAATTTGTTGAGAACTTCTAGAAGATGATGATGAACTGACAAGCATACTTAGATCTTTCATCTTCTTTGCCAACACATTTTTGAGTGCATCAAATTTGGCATTGATCATGTTGAATGGATCAAGATCATACATTCCAGCTGCTTGCTTCTTTTGAGTTGGAGCTGGCCCTCTTGGACTACTCCAAAGATGAGTATTCTTTGTAATTTTCTCTAACAACTCATAAGCTTTATCTTTAGGTTTAATAATGAATTCCCCTATAGTTTGAGCATCAATAATTCCTCTGATAGCAGGAGTAACATTTGTGTAGAAATTCTGATTAATCATCTATTTAGGAATGGCATGATATGGACATTATCTCTCTAACTCCTTCCATCTCATCCATGACTCATAAAGGGTCTCATCTTCTCTTGGTCAAAAAGCAATCATTTAATTCCTTAATTCTTGAGTTTTTCCAAGTAGAAAGTACTGTGCAAGAAATGCATCAGTGAGCTGCTCCCAATTTCTGATTGAATTATGAGGTAGAGAATCAAACCAATCCAATGTTCTATCTTTCAAAGAGAATGAAAACAATTTCAGCCTTGCTGCATTATCAGATACTCCAGCTTGCTTTTGTATATCGCAGATCATAGCAAATTTCTTAAGATGAGTATGTGAATTTTTTAAAGGATGACCTCCAAATTGAGAATTCTAAATCATTTGAAGTACCCCAAAATCCATCTTATAGCTACTTGCATCAATCTTTGGTCTTGCTATACTCTCTCTCAAGTCATCAAAATGAGGGAATGCATGATCCATAATACTTTCCCTAGGCACATTAGCATTGACTACTACTTCTTCACGAGCTTCATTCTTTTTATTTTGATTGTTTACACCATTACCACCACCAATTCTAACTCTTTCTTTAGCCATTTTTATTTCAACTTCAGCTACTCTCAAAACTTCTTTTCTTTTTTTGGTCTCTTTCTTGTTGGCTCTACAAAACTTCCCAATTTTAGGATTGAATAATAAGGATGTGTCACTTGTGCTTTGGGCTCTTCTCATAAAAGATTACAAAGTACCTAAAAAGAACAAGCAAAACACAAAGTGAAAAGATAATATAAAAATAAAATCTATAAACAACTAAAATAATCAAGAATTCTATCTTAAACAAACAACTACTCAGCAACGACACTAAAAACTTGATGTATCATAACCGCAAGTGCACGGGTCTTTCAAGTAGTATAGAAAAAGATATCATTCCCACGAAGAGTTGTATTTTCAATTGAATTTTTTATGTAAAATAAATTATACTAAAATTGTCATTTAATCAAACAAATAAAAGAAATTTGGAAATTTGAATTTTAAGGTATGAAAATGTAAATCTAAACTCAAATAATGACTAATTTAATAATTGGTTGAATAAAGAAATTGAGAATATCAATAATGAAAATTGATAAGATGAGATTAAACTAAGCAGTCAAAAGTAAATTTCTAAGCAACAATTGATAAAAGACAATTCCAGAGTTAAAGGTTTATATTCAAGTCAATTTGAGATTTTGCTAGCTAGCCCAATCTATAAAATCTATGGGTTTAAAGGAGACTAATTCTAAAATCCTTTGAAATCTCTTTCAAGTGAGACAAAGCGTGCCTTAGTTAACTTAATCCTACTTTCGTGGCGTTAAAATTAACCAAGACCCATTAGGTTCTTTAATCAATCTATTAATCCTCTTAATCCTTAGTCTATTTCTAGATCTAAGTTAATTAAGTCCAATTTCTTAATTATTTATCACTTGGCTTTCTCCTTTTGGTTCTTCAACCAAGGATTAAGAACATAACTTAATAAGGCGCTTCATTAAGCATGTGAATAAGCACACAAGAAATGGATTAAACCTTATAAATTTCATTAAATTGAGACTAACCCAGTTCAAATCCAAAAAAATAACACAAATATTACATTCCTAACTTCAGAATCAAAAGAAACTACTCACAATCCATGTTTACTACAAGAAATTCTAAGTAAAAGAGGAAATAAATCATGAAAATAAACTAAAACTAAAGAAACCTAATAGATGGCATAAAGAAACGGTGAAGAAGGAGAAGAATCCAAGCTATTGCAGTCCAAAAATGGCATGTGCCTCCCTTTTTTCTCTCTTCTTTCTCCAATCTTTCTCCTTATTCTCCTTCCTTTTGCAAAAAGTGATGTAAGGATGCTTAAATACCCCTCACAAAAACCCTAGGATAAGCTAAAAATGGACTAAAATAAAGTCATTATACAAGTGAGAACATTTGCTTCTTCATCTAATTAATAAGGAAGTGCATAGGCTGTGCAGGATCTACACAAGCTGTATAGATTTTGGCATGTCTGGCAATTTTTTGTGAAGGTGCACAACTGACCTACACAAGCTATGTAGCATATTTTGCAAGTTTTGGTAACTTCAGATGTCTTCCGTGAAGGTGCATAAGGGACCTACACAACTTGTGCAACACGTTATGCAAGTTTCAACAATTTAAAAAATTCCTTCGGTGAAGTTGTACAAGGTAGGCGTGAAAGTGCACAAGCTGTGCAATGCGTTGTGCAAGTTTCGACAGGTGCAATATTTCTTCCGTGAAGCTGAATAGGTAACCTGCATAGGCTATGCAGTCCTTTGTGTAGATTTCAGTAGGTTCAAAATTACTTCTAATTTATGTACGAAAGCTGCACAGGCTATGCAGTAAGTTGTGCAAATTTCGAGAACTCTCATATTCTTCAATTTTCAAGCTTCATTTTAGTACTTTTGGACCTGGAAAACACTCCTCACTTGCCCAATTACTCTTTAGTTCCTTAAAAACACTTTCTATCTACAAAATAAAGCGAGATTACAAATTAGTCCAAAAATTAAAAATTATGCAAAAGTAACTAAATAACTACTAAAATTAACTAAAATTGACTAAGAAATCAATAAAATGACTATGAAATTTAATCTAAATGACTATATAAAATGCATGTATCATTTCAAAACATAAATAGAAGTACTCTATGATTTGTTTCCAATATAAGAGCATTTGAGGATTTTTTGAATATATGTAAATGCAACCTGTATAATATCCCTCAACAACCTTGAATTTCTTTTAAAAGCTAAAATTCTAACAAAATCTTAAATGGATGTTAGCATTTTTAGCTCTTGTCAACTATTTCATAATGTACATATTATATTCCTGTAACAAGCCTAAATACCGAGATAAATAAACAAATAATTGCTAAAATAAACATTACTCTTGACAACATTCACTATAAATTGACTTTTAGGGTAGGAGACAAGCACACTTGAATAAGAAAATAACATTAAAACACAAAATGGCTAGCTCTAAAAGCAATGTTATAGTATTGTGGATGGTACCAATGTTTCTTCCTATAACGGCGATGGAAGGAATCAAGGTTGTACTTCACTACTTATTTTATACATGGTGAACTTGTAAATGGTATTAAGTTCATTTCATTTATCATATGATAACTAATTTGAATTAGAAGTATATACTATAGATATAAAGGAATGAATAAATAGTTTATACATGAAGAAAAAAGAACTATATGAAATTCTCCTTTTTCTCTCATAATTTATGTAACGATCGGACTCCAACCACTAGAGGAATTGTCCGCTTTGGCCATAAGCCTCACGGTTTTGTCCCATAGGTGGAATGGAGAACTTCCCAAGAGGTCACCCATCCTAGGATTTCTCCCAAGCGAGCACGCTTAAACCTGGAGTTCTTCCAACTCTCCAGGCCATTCTACCAAAAGGGGCCTCTAGTGATTAGTTTCTGCATTTTATATATCATTACTTTTTGAACCCAAGACCATCTTCGTGCTTTGTCGATGTGGGATTTGCCTAAGGGACCTTTCTCCCCCCCTTTCGGGACTCAGCGTCCTCGTTGAGGTTTGCACCACCATCGCTCAAGAGGACACGCAAGCGGCTCTGATACCACCATTATGACTAGACACAATGAACCAAAATACTAGTCTACACATAGAATACATGTTTTAAATGACATCAAAAGTTTACAATAGATATGATAAAACAAGATAGGGTGCTCCGACATCGAATGTGGCACTTCTTGCTTGGCTATACAATAGATTGGTAAGGGGCAACACAATTTACAAATTTCTTGTGAGTATACCCTTTTCTCAGAGAGCATACTGCTAGAAAGTAGGGTTGAGTACTATCTTGTAACGGCCCGGCCCACTGGTGATATTGTCCTCTTTGGGCCGAAGCCCTCACGGTTTTAAAACGCGTCGCTAGGAGTTACGAACCACCAACTTATAAACCCAGCATCTCTCCCGTGTTTTGTCGATGTGGGATTTGCCTAGGGTGTTACAATCCACCCCCCTTATGGGACTCAGCGTCCTCGCTGAGGTTTGAGTGGGCAAACAACAGTTTTTTTGAAAAGAAATACAATAAATTTTATAGTTGAAATTTTTATTTCAAAAAATTTTAGGGGGCATGGCCCCCTCATCATCTGAATAGTTCCTCTTGTATTGGTAATGACACATAGTATAGATTGTGGTAATAATAATAATAATAATAATAATAATAATAATAATAATAATAATAATAATAATAATAATAATAATAATAATAATAATAATAATAATAACAGTAACAACACGTTTAAATAAATTCTTGGAAATGTTTATAATTAAATCCATAACATTAATTTAAATTTCTAAATAATAGTAATTTTATTAAAATAACATCTAATTAAAATATCTTATTAAAATTAATATTTTGAATTTAAAAAAATAGAATTTAAGAAAAATCGGGTTATTACAGGAGACAAGCACACTTGAATGAGAAAATAATATTAAAATACAAAATGGCTAGCTCTAAAAGTAATGCTATGGTAATTTGGATGTTAGTAATGTTTCTTAGTTTGACGATGATGGAAGGAATCAAGGTTACAGCCGTTTGTAACATAGATATGAAGGGCATCAATAACCAATGTTATTCTTTAGTTATTGAAAATCCACCTCATCATTCGAGCACGCAATGCTGCAATCTTATTTAATAAGCAGACTTGCCTTCTCCATGCAAATACAAGTATTTGCTATATACTCTTGGAATTGATGTTAAAAAAGCTATGGAAAATCCTAGGAAATGTGGGAAGCAAAATTGTTATAACAAGCACGTAAATCTAAGACACACACACAAATCGTATAATCACACAGTATTGAAAAGAGAAGAATAATAACACAGGATTTAATGTGGTTCAACCATAAGGTTTACGTCCACAGACAAGACAAGAGAAAAAAGTTCCACTATGATGAAAAGAGCAAAATACAATCAATCAGAACTCTCAAACCCTAACCCCAGTATGTTTCCTGAATATCTCACAACTCTGCCGCAAAAGGTAGAATATTACAATATCTCAAAACTCTCAAACTCTATCGGCCTTTGCCCTCCGCTACCACCACAGATCTCACTTTTTATCCCAATCGAGTCATAAACACGAAACTTTCTAGTCGGGTCACAATTTGGGCCCATGAAAACATATCTAAAAATTCATGCCACAAAAAATAACAAAAATCCATGTTACTAATACAAGTTTCTCAAATTTAATTTCTTCAAAAAAAATGAAAAATTATGAATTTTAAAAATAAGAAAAACAATGAATATGAAATTTAATCAATATGGTTTATTATTTTATGTATCAAAAAAATTATATTTGGAATTATATAAGTAAAATCGTGTATTTTTTTTAATAATTTTAGCGCTTCACTATATATTTTATACGTGGTGAACTTGTAAATGGTATTAAGTTCATTTCATTTATCATATGATAACTAATTTGAATTAGCAGTAAATACCATATAAATAAAGGAATGAATAAATGGTTAATATATGAAGAAAAAAGAACTATATGAAATTCTTCTTTTTCTTTTATAATTTAAAAAATTCTTTTTAGTACACCCTTTTAGCTTTAACTCCATTCAGAGAGCATATTGCTAGAAATTAACGGTGAACACTATTTAGTTTGAGCTAAATAAACCAAACTGATCCATTGTAATTCATTAAATTTTAGTGGGCAAAAAAATATATTAAATTTTATAGGTGAAATTTTAATTTTGAAAAATTGTGGGGGGCCATGGTCCCCTCATCATCTGAATAGTTCCACTCCTATTGGTGGTAATGACAAAGCTTATATATAAATTCAATTTTTTTTTTAATTCTCATATGTTAAATTAAAAAATAAATTTAAATTTAGTTATATACATTAAAATTCTAAATAGTTATTATCAAAGTGTAGATAATTTACTAATTCGAGATGCTTATTAAACACAAAAATTAAAATAAGTGTACATATATATGATGTTTTCAAGGTTAAGAAAAATAAAACTAAAAAAAATAGAACAAAATTCTATTAAAAAATTCTTTAAATGCTTGTTTTTAGCATATAAGCATGGTAATACTAAAATATGTGGGTATGATCAATTTTTTATTCGACATGAATACATTTGCTTAAAAAATACAATAAAGAATATTATTTACGTCAAATATTCATGTAAAAGTTAGTTATGGAATAATATGTTGAAACTTGACATTTAAATTATTTTTTGCAATCACTTCAAATTAATTAGAAGTTATATGATTGTTAATTGTACAACAACAATTGTGAAAGACATCAGTTAAGGCCTTACCAATTATTGCATTACAAAATGAAATTAAAATTTTGTCATCAAAATTTTAATACTAGATCAATTATTGCCAAAATTAATATATTATGAAAAATAAAAAGTTATCATTTCTATTTTCAAAGATGTTTTAAGATTTATAATTCTAGATTTTAATCAAACTATTAAAGGCATTCATATTTAATAAAAATATTATAATAATGTAATTTAATTAAGAAAATAAATTTAAGTTTAATGCTTTAGTGTTTCAAAAGATGCGAGGAGTAGTTAGCACTACATCTTAGGCATTAAGCTAAATTTAAATCCATATTACCATATCTTTAAAAGTTTTAATACAAAATCAATTATTGCCAATACTAATGTATTATGAATAGTAGAAAGTTACAATTTCTATTTACAAGGATGTTATAAGATTTATAATTTTGGAGTTCAATCAAACTATTAAAGGCACCCATATTTAATAAAAATATTCTAATAATATAATTTAGTTAAAAAATAAATTTAAATTGAATGCTTTTATGTTTTACAGATGCTATGAGTAGTTAGTACTACATCTTAGGCATTAAGTTAAATTTAAATCCATATTATGATTTCTAATTTAAATCCATATTATGATTTCTTTAAAAGTTTTAATACAAAATCAATTATTGCCAACATCAATGTATTATGAATAACAGAAAGTTTCAATTTCTATTTACAAGGATGTTATAAGATTTATAATTTTGGAGTTCAATCAAGCTATTAAAGGCATCCATATTTAATAAAAATATACTAATAATATAATTTAATTAAGAAATAAATTTAAATTGAATGCTTTTATGTTTTAAAGATGCTATGAGTAGTTATTACTACATCTTAGATATTAAGTTAAATTTAAATCCATAATACCATTTCTTTAAAAGTTTTAACACAAACTCAATTATTGCCAACATTAATGTATTATTAATAATAGAAAGTTTCTATTTGTAATTTCAAAAATGTAATAAGATTTATAATTTTGCAGTTTAATCAACAATTAAAGACATCCATATTTAATAAAAATATTCTAATATTATAATTTAATTAAGAAATAAATTTAAATTGAATGCTTTTATGTTTTAAAGATGCTATGAGTAGTTAGTACTGCCTCTTAAGCACTAAGTTAAATTTAAAAATTTAAATTCATATTACCATTTTTTTAATTTAAAGAAGATCTATGTTTCAAAATATAAATTGAAGTACTCTATGATTTGTTTCCAATATAAGTGCATGTAAGGATTTTTTGAATATATGCAAATGCGACCTGTATAATATCCCTCAACAACCTCTAATTTCTTATAAAAGCTAAAATTCTAAAAAAATCCTTAAATGCATATTACCACTTTTAGCTCTTGTCAACTATTTCATAACGTACTACATACTCTATTCCTATAACAAGGCTAAATACTTGAGATAAATAAACAAATAATGTTAGTAATATGCCCTAGAGGATATCATGAAATTATATCTTGTAAATATTTATTTCTTTTTAATGGCATTTATCTTTTTCTTTTAACTTTCAATGGTTTAAATTTAATAGAAAATATCATTTAGTAACTTATTAGATGTTTCATTCTTAAAGTATTAAAAATATAAGTGATGGAACATTCTAATACAAGTACTATGAATTATGGTTTACAGTTTTGGATATTTCAGAGGATAAGATTTATCCATATAAACTGTCATTCTGTTTGTTCCCATCGATTAGTATGAGATACTAATGACATGGAATGGTGAGTTTCATGCCATATAACAAACAAAATGAGCACTTATAAGATAAGTAGGCCAAACCAATAACGTAAGATGATATGTACATAGAGTTTAATCTTGTCAATACATAATCATCTAAATCATAATAGTACATATAATCTCTTGATTTGAGATAATACTGTTATTTTGTATATAGGTGGTTTGAGTTTGATACTGCTTTCATGCTTGTACTAGGTATGAGTATATGGGCACGTGTTGGCTCTGACCAGTTATTTATGGAGATAGGTGTTTGGTCAAAATGGGATCCGTTACCCAAAGTAAATAGGGATAAATTCTTATGTCCATTTAAATTGTTCTTGATAAGTTAAGTTCCTAGCCAAAATGAATAGACTTAGTAAAAAAGTGTTTCTGATTAGAGAGTCTTATAAATCAAAAATTAGAATTAAAATGAGGACATATGATTCTAAGCAATAAGAGTTTGACATAAACCATGACTCTAGCTAGAATCAAAATTTTGTAACGGAGAGATTTTAGTACATGGTATGTTTGATCAAGATATGAGTGAAGGATTAATTTATAACTAATTGAGTAGTCATTGTACACTATGCTAGGTGTCAACCATAATTTATGAGAACTAAAAGTGAAAAGGGAATTTCACTTTAAGTATGAAATAGTTCCAATAACATTAAAGAGTTAATATTATTCTCATTGCTAATTAGCGATGAATCTAGGAAGTCACGTGCATAAAGAACAACATTATCAAAGCATAATTAATTTTAATTGATTAAATGGTTTAGTTCATTAATCAAATTAATAATTTTAGTTTACAATTAGATTGCAAAGTCCATAGTATGACTTGAAACTAAATTCATCAATAGAAGTGATCAAGTTAATATTTAAAAAGTTTAAATGTAAACTTGATTAATTATTCATAAGGAAAGAAATTAATTTGGTTAATTTGACTTTAGTCAAAGGAGAGAGATAATGATAGTTAATTAGTATTTTTCATAATACTAATTAATTAAAATTTTAATTTTTTAATTATCTTAACTTGACAAGTGGCCTAATGAGAATTAGAAAACACATTTGATTATGGAAGTAAATGTGGACACTTGTAAAGTTAATTATAATTAGAGAAATTAAAATATTTAAGAGTAAGAAGGAGAAAAATAATATTATTCATCTTCTTCTTCCTTTTGGCCGAAACCCTCTCTCACTCTCTCTCTCTCTCTCTCTCTCTCAAATATAATTTCTTCATCTTCTTCCTTTTATGCTTAATTCAAGAAATATTAGAAGTTGTAACTCTTGAGTTATAGGTATAAAAATAGTTTCTATAGACTTCCATAAAGCTAAAACCTAGAAAAGCCTTAAACCTCTCCTTGTGTAAGGTTGGCCAAAATTAGAGGGAGCACAAGCAAGGGTTTTTGGTTCATTCAAGCAAGCTTTGATCAAGTTATTTGTGTGGACAAACTAGATGATCAACTTTTGGTGGTCTTCTCTACCCAGATTACGTGTTGAAATTTGATTCCACGCCTTTGGGTTAGGATCCTTAACTTGTTAATTTTAACGCTTTAGTATTCTAATGGCAATTAGGTATGTTAGCAATTGGGTTACAATTTGTTGTAACCAAAATATATGTTTTGCAATAGAATAAAAAGTTTGTAAGTTGCATGAAACACTAGAGTTGAATAATTTTTAAATTGCTAATTTTGCACCTAAGGTGCAATTTTCTTTTAATTGGTATCAAAACCATACTAATTTGCTATTAGGAAACTTTAATTCATGTTATATGATATATGGGACTCAAGAAAGTTGCATTGGATGCAAATTGGAGTGAGAAAAATCCACGAAAAAATATCAATTTTGATTGAGTATGATTCGGCCCATGTTGGGAAAGTGTTTAATCAATTTTTTTTTTATGGCTTTTCTTGTTTGTCTTGATGGTTAAAGTGTTTAATCTAAGTTCCAACATAATTATAACATGTTTATGAATGAGATTCATGAGAAATTAATTTAATTAATTAATTTTAAATATTAGATACTTAAAGTTAAACTTCATATTCAAGAGTTGGATATGCAAATTATATGAAAAATGATCATAGACTTAGAAACCAATGTGATTGTTTTCTTATTTATTTTTATGGAAATGTAATAATTAATTTTATTTTCATGCATTATGGTTGTAATTTATTTATTTGGGCCTTTTGAACTTATTTCTTTTATAATTTCAACTTGGTATTCCAAGGATATTAAATATATGACATTGATAGAATTTACAAGAAGAAAAGGAGTTCAAGACATTGATGGTGATTAGTGGGAGTACAAGACTTCAAGAGTTGAAGATTTTTAATGAAGATTCAAATAGATGGATAATAACCTAGGATGCCCTTAAATCTAATCCTTGTAGCTAGGATTGGATTCCCATAGAATAGTCCATGATCATGCCTTTTACATTATTGTTCATGAATGTATGTATGAGATATATATGTTCATGAATGTATATGAGATATGCATGAAAAATGGATAATGTGCAAAGTGAGACCGAATAGTAACTAAGTTGGCCAAGAAATCTTCCAATTAAATGATTAAGTTAGTAATAGTGTAATTTTGAAAATTACATCATGGCTCTCTACTAAGGCAATTATTTGAGAAGTTTTGAATATTTACATTGTTGGCTATGGTAACATAGGAATGATGTATTTGATTTAAGAAATCTTCTTAAAATAAGTGTTGAAACATGTGATATTGTGAGTATGTAAATATTTTAGCGGTCAAGAATGAATGTACCTGAGATCATTAAGATTTAAATTTGCATGCTTACTGACTCAGTAGGCTTAACTTAACTAATTCAAAATAAACCAAGAATGGATGTACCTGAGATTTTGAGCATTAGGAGCCAAATCAATAATTGAACCTCACCTGAGATGTGAAGAGTAAAGTGTTACTCACTTATAAATTGTTATGAATCCAAAAATAAATGTACTTGAGGATAATTAATAATTTATAAGAATTCAATCACTCACTAGAAGTCTATCCTAATTAGAATTTCCGTTTCCTACTTTGGAAGTGTATAATTCGCTAAATTAGTCATGTAACGCCCTCACCGTAGGTAGTCCGTACCTTTTACTGTTCCGATGACTAATGTCTGTTCGGACAGTCAGGATGTCTGGAACTACACTTAAACTATAGTGAGAAGGCATAAATTAATGAAATAAATATTAAAAAAATATAGAAAAAATTTTGAGAAATAAAATAAAATTTAGAGAATTTATTAATTGGTATAAAAAAAATAAAAATAATCCGATGGGCACCATGAAAGTCATTTTGGTCATTTCACCCCTAGAGGTGAATTTTGACTTAAATGTCAAATTAAAATTTGGAAATAGAATAATTAACATAAATTAATTTTATGAATTTGAAATTGAAAAATGAGAAGAGAAAGAAGAAGAAAAGAAAAGAAAAGAAAAGGAAAGAAAAGAAAAGAAAGGAAAGAAAAGAAAAGAAAGGAAATAGATTTATGAAATTTAAAAACAATAAAGTACATATAAATGTATATATATAAATACCCACAAGAGACAAAATCCCACCAACCATTTTCTTCTTCCTCTTCTCTCTCCCTCCTTGCCGTCTCCCTTAGTCTCTCCCTCCCCACCATTGTTATCAAGCTTAAAGCTTGATTTCCCAAGCTTTTACTCACCAAAACCCATAGACCCCTTCCCAAAAAATTTAGCCCACACCATAAGGAAGCTTTAGATACCCATAAGAAGAAGAAAGATTAAAGTTTGAAGTGGGTCACAAGAGGTTAGTGCACTAATCCCTCTTCTTCTCTTTATTAAACATGAAAAGCATGTTTAGCTAAGCATAAATACTGTAACGGCCCGATCCTTCTCCAGTTAGTATTGTCCGCTTTGGCCCATGGGCCTCACGGATTTGTCCCTTGGAAGGTTTCATTCCCAAAAGTGCGCTGACCAAGTGAGGAAGGCTCCCACATATATGGCCCAAATCTTTTCTTCCCATTTCCGATGTGGGACATGAAGTTTCCACCCCAGTGCGTAGCTGGTTGAACAAGCACGTCCCAACCCCATCCCTGGGTCGTGACAAGCCCACCAACTTCCGCTTGGTGCGTCCTCGCACCACACACCGTACTAGAGGGAGTCCAGCTCTGATACCACAAATGTAATGGCCCGGCCCACTAGTGATATTGTCCGCTCTGGACCGAAGCCCTCACGGTTTTAAAACGCGTCACTAGGGGTTACGAACCACCAACTTATAAACCCAATATCTCTCCCGTGTTTTGTCGATGTGGGATTTGCCTAGGGTGTTACAAATACCATTAAAACAAAACGAAAATCTAGAGGAAAGAACCCTTGAATTTTTGGCAGCCATGGAACTTGAAGTTTATTGCTTTTAAGTAATGAAAAATGGTTCCATGAGAATGTGTAATTAGTTGAAATGTTTGGGTGTTTGATTGTGTAGTGTTTGTGTAAATTTGAAACTTTGAAAAGTAGGGTTTGTGTAAATGTTGAGGACTTTGTGTAAAATGTTGAAATTGATCTATTGGGATGAGATTGTTGCTTATAGAAGTGTATTACATGCAAATTGAAGTAAGGAAGTTGGAGGAGATTGAGTTTTGGAAGTGTCAATTTTCTGCAGGTTGTGTTTGTTGAGGGTGGTGTACATTTTAGGCCATAAATAAAATTGTGTGACCCCAATTGGTATGAGGCCAATTGGAGGTGAAACTAGACCCAAAATAGCCCATTTTCCATGAAGAAACCATGCCCAAATTATGTCCAAAACTTGAGCTAAATACTGTCCAAATTCGGATTTCCCTGCACCCAACCCAGAAAATGACCAAATGAACAGTACGTGTTCATTTAGTCATAACTCTCTCTATACTGGTCCAAATGACGTAAAATTTTAACCATGGAAAGTTTAGACATAGGGCTACACTTTTTATGAAGACCACTTAACCCAGTTTTGCTTTTAACCAAATCAAATTGTTAGCAAAAGTTGAGTCACTAAAACTGCCAACCCAAAAATTGTCCAAAATACTGTTCCTTTGGTATGCTTGACCAGTTTTGGCAAAAATGCCATAACTTGGTCTCCAAAGCTGCAAATTGAGTGAAACTAGTGCTAAAAGTTTTATAAGGCATAGCACAACAATTTTTATGTTTTGACCAAGCTCTAGAAACCATTGCATCCTAGGGAAAATATTAGCCAAAGTTAGGAATTGAAATCTGAAAATGTTAAGTTGAACCCAGAATGCCATTTGATACCTGTGTGTTCATTTGGTCATAACTCCCACTAGGAAATTCCATTTGAGATTTGCCAATATGATCTAGAAACATGATACTTAGGGCTACAACATTGATTAAGACAGCTTTGCCAAATTCTAAGTGTAAAGACCCTAAAAAGAGGGTCAAACATACTGCCCTGAAGTTGATTTTTGCCCTTATAGGACTGAGAGTCCAGGTTAATACATTGACCATAACTCACTATACCAAGCTTGAAAAATTATGAAATTGTACCTGGGAGTCCCTAAGACATAGAGGAACATATCTTGTGAAGGAACCTAAGTCTAAAAATGACCATAAAATGATCAAATGACTGGTCAAAGTTTATTGACTAGAAATTGTAAATTGTGGACAGCTTAGAGGCAAAGGGACCAGTTATAGTATTTTGACCATAACTTGAGTTCTATAACTCCAAATTCAGTGATTCAAAAACTGAAATTCAAGTTTAAACATAGAGGAGCAATTGTTATGAAGGAAGTGTGACTAAGTAGACATCCTAACCTAGTCAAATTCCTAGATAAAGATAACACATCAACATGAACCTAAAGAAAGGTTCATGGGAAAAATGCTATATACGATAATTAAAATACTCATAAGGAAAATTAAATATTAAAAATGATATGAATATGTAAATTAGGACTAATGTCCTATTTATATGAAATTAATGGTACCAATGAACAATAATAAAAAGTAGTAATAGTGAATAGTGCTAAATTAATTGCCCATAGTATACCTAGACTTATTTATTTAGTTGGATAAATTGGTATACCAATTAGGGACTACAGATAGCAGTACTGCCTACCGAGAAAATCATGAACTGACAATATATGTCTGATATGATTGTTCTGCAGGCTATATGCCTACTTACTGGCCATTGTGCCTACTTCATTTCTGGCTTTACAAGCTGGACAATGTCTCGTGCGACGGTGGCCTCGTGCACGTGATGTATCTGAGGGTAGACATATGGCTGTCTAACCCGTATACTCCCGTGTATCCAGCTTTTATAATTTGTTATAGGTTTCTTGGGCATTGATAATAATTAATTAATACTGAATATACAATAAGTAAACAAGAAAGATCCCAATAATTTTAAATTGTTTCCAAAGTGTAATAAAAAAAAAATGTGAAAGACCCAGAATTTATGATTTGTAAATATTAATTCAATTGTTTAATTATTGTTATTATAAATTATGCACCACTAAGCGTTATGCTTAGCGCGTTGGTTTTTCATCGCATAGGTACTGAAGATCAGCAGTCGCCACAGTAGTATTTGGACAGAGTTCCGACCAGATCTGCCATCGATCAGAATCACCTCACCAGTCTTTTGTATTTTGGTAGGGCCCATGTGTAGACTAGTATTTTGGTTCATTATGTCTAGTCATGATGTAATTACTAGTTTATGATGTATTTTATTTTGGACTTGAAATGAAAACTTATAATTTATTATCTATGAATTTCAATATGAATGCAATAGATGACACTTCATTTTGAGATCTCATAAATAGTTGCGAATGATATGATAAAAGAGAATATGATATGAAAATATGTGAGATGACTATGAATATGTTAACAAGTGATATTGGAACCCGCCAAATGCTAATAAAACAGAGAAGGATCTGTTCGGGTCTCCACAAAAATAAGATATAAAAAAAAAAAAAATTTCTACACGTAAATTACCTGATTTAAAGGACATCAAAAGTTTACAATAGATATGATAAAACAAGATAGGGTGCTCCGGCACCGAATGTGGCACTTCTTGCTCGGCTATACGCGTCAATAGGGGTTACGAACTGTCAACTTATGAACCCAGCATCTCTCCCGTGTTTTGTCGATGTGGGATTTGCCTAGGGTGTTACAATCCACCCCCCTTATGGGACTCAGCGTCCTCGCTGAGGTTTGCCCCACCATCGTTCAAGGTTGCACGCGGAGCGGCTCTGATACCACAAATGTAATGGCCCGACCCACTAGTGATATTGTCCGCTCTGGACTAAAGCCCTCACGGTTTTAAAACGCGTCAATAGGGGTTACGAACTATCAACTTATGAACCCAACATCTCTCCCGTGTTTTGTCGATGTGGGATTTGCCTAGGGTGTTACAAGTCAGAGGACCAATTTGATTAAAAGACTATGATAATTTTTGATAGTTACATTGTACAATAAACTAATTGAAATCTTATTATTTACTGTAGTTTAATCTGATAAAATGACAACACAACCATCCAACGTTCTTACTAATATACTTGATAATAATAGGCTAACTAGGCCTAATTTTTTGAATTGGTTGAGAAATCTAAAGATTGTCTTGAATTTAGAATGTATAGGATATTCAACAAGCAAACTTGCCTTTTCTATGCAAATACAAGTATTTTCTATATACTCTTGGAATTGATATTAATAGAGCTATGGAAATTCTGAGGAAATGTGGAAAGCAAAATCCATGTTACTAATACAAGTTTCTCAAATTTAATTTCTTCAAAAAATTTGAAAAATTACTGATTTTAAATATATGAAAGCCAATGAATATGAAATTTAATCAATATAGTGTAATTTTTTTATGTATCCAAAAAATATATATTTGGAATTGTTCTAGTAAAATGTTATATTTGCTAAATAATTTTAGCATTTCACTATATATTTTATACGTGATGAACTTGTAAATTGTATTAAGTTCATTTCATTTATCATATGATAACTAATTTGAATTAGCAGTAAATACTATATAAATAAAGGACCGAATAAATAGTTGATACATGAAGAAAAAAGAACTATATGAAATTCTCCTTTTTCTCTTATAATTTAAAAAATTCTTGTGAGTATGCCTTTTTAGCTTTAACTCCATTTAGAGAGCACATTACTAAAATGTAGGGGTCACAACTATTTGGTTTCAACTATACAGGGGTGAAATTTTAATTTCGAAAATTTTCCCCTAGCGTCAATCGTGGCAATGACAAAGCTTATGTATAATTTCAATTATTTTTAATTTTGGCATATTAAATTAAAAAATAAATTTAAAATTAGTTATATACATTAAAATTATAAATAGTCATGTGCAAAGTAAAGATAATTTACTAATCCAAGATGCTTATTAAACACAAAAATTAAAAGCGTAGATATATAGGAAGTTCTCAGGGTTTAAGAAAAATAAAACAAAAAAAAATTAGAACAAATTTCTATTAAAAAATGCTTTTAAATGTTCATACTTGTTTTAGAAATTGTTCTTAGCGTAGAAACATGGTATTACTAAAATATGTGGGGATGATAAATTTTTTGTTTGACATGCATACATAAGCCTCATAAATATAATAAAGAATATTTTTTACTCATAATTTCATATAAAAGTTAGCTATGGAATAAGATGTTGAAAATTGACATTTAAATTATTTTTTGCAAACACTTCAAATTAATTAGAATTTATATGATTGTTAATTGTACGACAATAATTGTCAAAGACAACAATTAAGCTCTTGCCAATTATTGCATTACAAAATGAAATTTACGTTTTTGTTATCAAAATTTTAATACTAGGTCAATCATTGGCAAAATAAATATGTTATAAAAAAATAGAAAGTTAAAATTTCTATTTTCAAAGATGTCTTAAGGTTTATAATTCTAGAGTTTAATCAAACTATTAAAGGCATTGATATTTAATAAAATATTATAATAATATAATTTAATTAAGAAAATAAATTTAAATCGAAAGCTTTTATGTTTTAAAGATGTTATAAGTTGTTAGTACTACATCTTAGGCATTAAGTGAAATTTAAATTATTATTACCATTTCTTTAAATGTTTTAATACGAAATCAATTATTGCCAACATTAATGTATATATGAATAATGGAAAGTTACAATTTCTATTTTCAAGAATGTTATAAGATTTATAATTTTGGAGTTTAATCAAACTATTAAATAAAAATATTCTAATAATATAATTTAATTAAGAAATAAATTTAAATTGAATGCTTTTAAGTTTTAAGGACGCTATGAGTAGTTAGTACTACATCTTAAGTATTAAGTTAAATTTAAAAATTTAAATTCATACTGCCATTTTTTTTAAAATTTTGGAGAAGATTTTTGTTTCAAAATATAAATTAAAGTACTCTATGATTTGTTTCCGGTATAAGTCCATATGAGGATTTTTTTTGAATATATGTAAATGCAACCTGCATAACATCCCTCAACAACCTCGAATTTTCTTTTAAAAGCTAAAATTCTAAATGACCATTTTTAGCTCTTGTCAACTATCTCATAACGTACTACATATTATATTCCTATAACAAGCCTAAATACTCGAGATAAATAAACAAATAATTGCTAAAATAAAAATTACTCCCGAAAACATTTACTATAAATTGACTTTTAGGGTAGGAGATAAGCACATTTGAATAAGAAAATAAAATTAAAATACAAAATGGCTAGCTCTAAAAGTAATGTTATAGTATTGTGGATTATAGCAATGTTTCTTACCATGACGACGATGGAAGGAATCAAGGTTGCAGCCATTTGTAACACATATATGAAGGGAATCAATAACCGATGTTATTCTGCAGTTGCTAGAAATCCACCTTCTCACCAGAGCATGTAATGTTGCAATCTTATTTAACAAGCATACTTGCCTTGTCTATACAAATACAAGTATTTGCTATATACTCTTAGAATTGATGTTAAAAAAGCTATGGAAATTCCTGGGAAATCTGGGAGACAAAATCCATGTTACTAATCCAAGTTTCTCAAATTAATTAAAAAATTATGAATTTTAGAAATATGAAAGCCAATGAATAGGAAATTTAACCAATATAATGTATTTTTTTTAGTATAAAAAATTATATTTGAAATTATACAAGTAAAATCTTATATTTTCTTAATAATTTTAGCATTTTATTATAAAATTTACACGTTGTGAACTTATAAATGGTAGAAAGTTCATTTCATTTATCATATGATAACTAATTTGAATTAGCAGTAAATACTATATATATAAAGGAATAAATAAATTGTTAATACATGAAGAAAAAGAAGAAAAAAGAATACATGAAGAAAAAAGAACTATATGAAATTTTCTTTTTGCTCTTAGAATTCAAAAAATTCTTGTGAGTATACTTGTTAGTTTTAACTCCATTAAGAGAGCATATTGCTAGAAAGGCGAATACTCAAGATCATTTTCTTCTCAATATGATTTTATTTTTATTTTTTAGTTTTATATTGCTTGTTATGTTTTAGTGAAATGGCGAACGCTCATCACAAAGGCTATATATAATTTCAAAATATTTGACCCTTTTTATATATAAAAAAAAAACTACAAATTTTATATTAGTCATAAATTAAATTTGTCATGACACAAGTCAAGAGATTGTAACCGATGCTAAGACTTAAACTAATATAATGTTCTAAGAACCATAACAAGCCTATTTCATTAAAAAAAAAAAGAAAGAAATGAAAAGACCACTCAGTCCATGCAAATAGGCAAATGGGCAATGTTCATCCATAAACACAATGTATCATAGTGATGGTGAGTTAAACTTTTCATTTGAAAAACTATTTTGTTGTGTAGGTCGAGTGAATTGCACTTCCACTGTATTCCCATATTATAACTGGACTTTGCCGATTTGATTTTGGGATATTCCTCCTTATCGGGCTTGGAATATACGAGCTTGTTACAAGCGCATGTTAGCTCAAGTTTTAATGTCGGTAGGGGCAAAACTAGAAATTTGCTTTTTGGGAGGCCTAAAATAAATATTAAAAAGAAACAAAATGAAATATTGATAAAAATATATAGACTAAAATAAAAGTATAAAATATTAAGTGATGAAAATTAAATACTATAAAAATATGAATAAATTTATACAAAAAGTACAAAGGCAATAAAAATTATAAAAATATTAAAGGAGCAAATAATAATTTTTTTAAAAAATATACACTAAACATTTATAAATTAAATTTTAATTTTAAAAATTTTAAAGGGGACAAACAATAACTATTTGAAAAATATATTAAATTTTAGGGATAATTGCAAAAAAAATCCTGTGCTTTTTAAATTTTTGCAATTTTACCATATACTATAAATATTGTCAACTAAACCCTAACTTTTTTTAATCCTTACTAAGTCTACCCTACTGTTAACAAAATCGTTATCTCACTAATAGAGACAACACATCAGATGTCATGTCATGCCAATGATAGAGCATAATTGCAAAAGTTAAAAAATATAGTATTTAATTGGCAATTTCTTTTAAAATTATCAAATTTTAAAATATAAATTATTAATTATAAGTATAATTTATGTAAATTATTAATTAAAATATATAAATTTAAATGGGTTCGAATATTATTTAGGTAATATAATAGGATTTAGGATGGATTCAAGTATTTAAAATGATAATTTTCATAAATACCTTATTTATTGTCATCCCTAGCATAATCTAAAAACTAAAAAAAAAATTCCGTAAATATTCACTATAAAAGTTATATATAATTAATTAAAATATATACAACAACTATAACAATTAGTTTCCAAAACTAGTTAATTTTGCTATATGGATCATTCTCTGTCATTCAATTATGTGATCAAAACCAATTTTGTATCAATATTTAAATGTTATAAATTTTTTTATATTACTTCTTTTCATGTCATTTTAGGTATTGCCTTTTCATTCTCATTTCTTCACTATTACATTATTATATTTTCATATTGAAACATTTTCAATCAATCAAATTAATCCAAATTGAATTGTTAATTAACTATCAATTTTAAAAGTAATTTGAAATTTCATATAAATTAAAATGGATTGGAAAAATTTCCGAAAAACTTTGCACTTTTCAAAAATTTGCTATTTTACGCCATATTATAAAATTAAACCCTAGACTTTTTAACTCTTACCAATCATACCCTACTATGGCATGATGTGGTAGCTAATGTGATATCTTTGCGGCATCTGACGTGCCCATATTATAAAATTATCAATTAAATTATAAACTTTTTAACTTTTACCAATCGTACCCTACCATGGCGTGATGTAGTAGCTGATGTGCTATTTCCGTGGTATATGATGTGACGTCTCCATTATTGAGATGGTGATTTTGTTAATAATAAGGTAGAATTAGTAAGAGTTAAAAAGTTCGTGATTTAATTGGTAATTTTTGTAATGGGAGTAAATTTGTAAAATTTTCTAAAAAATATAGATATGCATATTTTTTTACAGTTAGACCTAAATTTTATCAATAAAATTTTAATTTTGAGATCACGTCCTCTCGTCACTTGAGTAATTCCACCCTTTTTCATAGTAATAGTATGAACTAAGAAAGAGTAGGGATGACAGAAAGTATGGTATCGGTGAAAATCATTATGTTTAAACCCAAACCCTATTAATATTTCTAAAATATAAATCCACCCTAAATCTGATTAAAATTATTTTCAATTACTTGAATATATTTTAAACCCATTTATTATTACCTGAAAAATACCCGAATTCATTTAATTTTATATATTTTAATTAAAAATATACATAAAAAATTATTTTTATTAATAAGTTATATTTTTAAAATTTAATAATTCTATAAAATATTTCAAATTTATTTTACATAAAATAAAATATATAAAAATTTAGAAATATTATTATAAAAAATATATATTTTATGTTTAATTAAATATTTATATAAATGAGTTAGGGTAACAAATACCCAATATGTAAAATTCGAACTCAATCTGAACCCGTTACGAGTATTAAATTTCAAATCTGAACCTATCCCAAATCTAATTATATAGTATCCAAATCTATTTTATTAGAATTCAATCGAATTAACTACCCACTTATTCCTAAGAAAGAGGGTAAATGCTAATACACCATGAAAAATCAAGTAATGTTTAGTAAAAATTTAAAAAAAGTAAGAAAAAAATATCTTATTTATTTATTTGTGTTCATGGGAAGGAAAAACAAGTATTCTGAACCTATTAAAAGAATAATGTCAATTATTTTGTAAATAGTGTATTAACATAATGTGATATTTCTTTAGAAAATATAATCTTTACCCAATGGAAAACACCCGTATCCATTTCGTTTTTTCAAAGATTAAAGATTCATTACTATTCAGAAATGGGTCGACGCCAACATGGCTCCATCGATCGTCTCGGCACCTGAAAAGGCTTCAAGTTGGCTAGAAGAGCAACAGTCGAAGGCTCCTGCAATTGTAGCATGAACAAAGCCTTACCAAACCACAAATGAAGCTCTTCTTCCATCCCGAACCTCGCACAGCTCCGCACCTCGCACGGCTCTCTTCAATAACGACCCTTCGAAGAACGCACAGCAGAGCTCAATCAGCTTCTTGGTCTCTTTCAGCAGCTGGGGTTGGCGACCATCAAGCAGGATTGGCTTTCAGACCTTAGAGATGTCATCCGTCTCGGCTTCCACAGAGCACTCCCCACAAAGCCAACAAGACAACTGCACCCAAATATACTACATCCTTGCAATGATTGTTACGATGTCAAAACATTGATCTTTAAAAGTACCACATGAATATAAAATCTAGAGTAAGCACCCTAAACAAGCACCAAATTCTTGAAAAATGAGATTAGATGAATTTTATTGGCAGCTCCTAACCCAAATTTTATTTTGCCAAATGATACAAATGGTTTATAAATTTTGGTGGTTTACTTAGGTTCAAATGAGTGGTTTACTTAGGTTCAAATGACCAAAAATGATAAAAAAAAAATAAATAAATAAAATAAATGCTACATAACTATTAAGTTACAATAGATCTTAAGGTTGAAAATTGAATCCCTGAAGAGGATCAGAAACTGGACTCAACATATCCCAATGCCATGCAAGAAACCTTACTCCAATCCTTGATAGTCACTTCAAAAACAATTGCTTTGCCACGAGGCACCTTTCTTGTTTACTTCACAGAGCAAAGCTTGTTTGCAGGTCCCAAGTTTTATCCACCAATTTGTGCAAATTGGAGGAAAGGTTCCATTTCTGATCCTTTATCAACAGTCTTAATTACGAGTTCTAACCCTACAACTTCATATGACCGAACCTCCTTTGAAAGAACCATAAAGAGGCTGTGATCTTTTGAAGCTGAAAATATCATCTATTTGAACAGAGTTGGATGGGACTGATTCACTTTTATCTGATGCATGCTCTGATGAATGCGGAGCCCCATAAACACGAACACTTAATGGCCTCTTCTGAGGTGCACCGACTTTTATATGTTCGTTGAAGAACCCTACAAATTCTTGCTGCTTCAGTTGCCTTAATGCAGCCACCTATTTTGAGAACATTCATCAAACATAAATTTATATGTTAATGAGAAGTATAACTATATGGACTGAAAAGCTTTATCAGCTAATAAAACTCAATAGAGATGCTTGTTTTGTCCACATTAGAATTCATGAAGTGTAGAGAAAAATTATACAGAGGATATAATTTCCTACCCGTTTTCTCCCTTTCCATAATATATTACCTTGTTGATTTTCTCTAACCATAAATACAGAGAGCAAATATTAAACATCTGCAGAAAAATCAAATTCCATACCTCAGAGTCTTTCCTATCAAACTTTAAGGTCCCATCATATATTTATCGCCAGTAAAATCCAGATTCTTCCCACAAATTCTTGTACTTCTCAAGCTTCATATCAATCAAAGCATTAACATTATTCTGCAAAGCAACCAATTTAGCAGTTATTCACTTTGTATTACCAAGGATTTCATCCAAAATCAAATGGAGGCAAATGGATTTAGAGGAACACTTTCACCAGAAAACCATACAATTGCAAACATTCAATTTTTAAATGGATTGATCTACTAATTAAATTAGAAGTAATAATTAGTTACACATGGACTTCAATAGTTAATAAATGCCCCACTTGCTTACATTTTGGTAGCCCAAAACCCATTCACCAGAAGTCATCTTTAGACCTTAAGCTCCCGTTTGGATTGAGTATGGCATGGTCTATTAATGTATCATATCCTATCGTATAGTATGATTTTATTGTTAACATATTTGGAAAAATGGTATGACATAGAATGATTTAATAACCTTTTTTTGTTTGGTTAGATGGTATGGTATGGTAAAATAAGGATGAAAATTGCTAAAATACTCTTATTATTGTTTTAAATATATAAATGGTTACTGTGTAAAATAGGAATACAAAAATTTAAAACTATCTTAAACCACCAATTTGGTGGTTTGAAAACCTATGGTAAAATGATGGTTATGAAACTATCATTTTACAATTCAGAACCACCATTCACAATCTGAACAAACAAAGAGTATAACCATACTATCAATATGAAACCATGATAAACCATCATCCAAACAAGGGGTAAATGATGATGACATACAAGTCATCTTTAGACCTGAAGGATGATAGCTCATATTTCATATTTTTCAAAGTACTGTTACACGCTAAACATTTAAATAGAATGAAATAGCATTATAGCATCTTTGACACAAAATCCATCATGATTACACAATCTAGTAGACAAGGCCCATGATGAGACTAAAGATAACTGTTCAAAGAATCATCGCTTATTAAGCACAACTCAGAAACACATTGACAGATACACATCTCCAGACCATGCACTCACATTGGCCACCATACTGCCAAAAACTGGCATGCACATTAAAAATGTATATTATGCATACACAGATGTGCATGAGAACAGGCACACAATGATTCAAGGATGTAAAAGTATAGTTATTAAAGGCATAAGGCACATTAAGCTGCAAAGGGTTCTTAAGCCTAGGTGAAGGTGCACACCTTAGTGACAGGAGGCATAAAAGAAATAAAATTAGATAACTAATGGTATATACGCGAACTCATATTAATAACATAAATCATTTAGGAATCTAGTACAAATGTTTTTTAAATCCAAATAAAAATAAAACTAAAAGATTTTAAAGCTCAAATCATATTCCAAACTTTCTACTAAATAGCAATAATTTTCAACAAACAAAAAACCTATAAGAAAATACTTATCAATAATCTACTCAACCTAAGCTCAAACTTATAAATGAAGGCTACAAGAATAATTTTATATCTCTAACACACTCCTACACATGAATGATCATTGGGTTCTAAGACTGAACAAGCACAGACTCACTTTATCTTATATTGAAATGTTTAATTAATAAACAGGGGTTGCTAGGGTTTGAATTCTTAACCTTTTGATTTGAGAGACTCTCAAGCTTGGAGATGAGAGCCTTACGAAAAGTTTTATACTCTTTTTCACATCTTAAAACACAAACTTAATAATACACAAATAAAGTTTTATAAAATAAAAATAATATAAAAAACTATAATACAAATAATATTATACAATTTTTGTAAAAAAAAAAATAGTATACAATTAAATTCCAAATCACCAATATAATACAATAATGTTTACAATGATACGCAATAAAAGAAACATAATTCAATAATATAACAATTCATTTTTATAATAAAATTAGCCTTCAAGTACCATTTAATCAAAATAAAATTCAATGATAATAATTAATAAGTTTTTCAAATAACAATAAGTAAAAAAAAATTACAAAGATATAGTGAGGTGGAGTTACTAAAAAAAATATAAATAAAAATGAAGAATATTTATTATATTTATAAATATTATAATATAAAAAATTATAATTCGATCAGTTAATTGTATCAAACCGAGTCTGTAGCTATATGCATATTCGGTTTGTTTAATTGCGGCTTTTTATTTATGCAAACATAAATAAAAAATAAAAACAGTTAAAACCCGAATTGAATTACCAGTTCAGTTAACCACTTATCCCCAAAAAAAAAAAGAAGATAATAATAATAATAATAATAATAATAATAATAATAATAATAATAATAATAATAATAATAATAATAATAATAATACAACTCAACTCAATTGAACTTTTATTCCAAAAATTTGGAGTCGACTATATGGATTTTCTTTCTTCACTCTAAACGATTTTGGATTAGTTTCTTACATTTACAGATACCCACTTAATATATGCACAGTAATTTATTCATCTAGTGTACAACTATTTATGTCACCTTGAATTCTTCATTTGTCATCTCATAAGAGTTTAGTTTCAAATATCTTGAGGAATGCCTCAACTCTCAAATCAATGCATCTAGGACCCTGTCAAAATATGCCAAGATCAATGTAGAAAGAGATGATTCTCCTTAATTTCAATTGATCTGTATATGGGTATATATATATACAATTGATTCCTATAATTGTGTTCTACTAATTAGGAAGAAATCCTAAATAAGAAATCCTAAATAGGAATACAGAATATACAAATAAATAATATAGTGATTGACTTTCCATAACACTCCCCCTCAAGTTGGAGGATAGGTGTTAATCATGCCCAACTTGTTGCAAATGTAGTCAATCCTAGCTCCATTCAGAGCTTTTGTGAAAATATCTCCTAACTGCTCTTCAGTTTTGATGTGTCCTGTAGAGATGATCTATTGTTGAATCTTTTCATGAACAAAGTGACAATCAATCTCAATATGTTTGGTCCGCTCATGAAACACCGGATTAGAAGCAATATGGAGAGCAGCTTGATTATCACACCACAATTTCGCGAAGCGTGTCTTAAAACCTGTCTCATCTAGTAATTGAAATATCCACATTGCCTCACATACTGATTGTGCCATGGCTCTGTATTTGGATTCAGCACTAGATCGAGAAACTACACTCTGTATCTTGCTTCTCCAAGATACCAAATTTCCTCCAACAAAAACGCAATATCCAGTAGTTGACCTCCTATCAACCTTAGATCCAGCCCAGTCAGCATCTGAAAAACATTCAACATTCAAATGCCCATGATTACCATATAACAAACCTCTTCCTGGAGTGCCCTTCAGATAACACAAGATTTGTCCCAAGGCTTCCCAATGAGCAACAGTTGGGGAAGACATAAACTGACTTACCACACTAACGGCATAAGCAATGTCAGGACGAGTGACTGTAAGGCAGTTCAATTTTCCTACCAATCTCCTGTATCTCTCTGGATCTTCAAACAACTCACTATCCCCTGCTAACAGTTGTAAATTTGGAGTCATTGGTGCATTACAAGGCTTAGCACCTAATTTTCCTGTCTCTGTCAATAAATCGAGGACATATTTTCTTTGAGACAAGAAAATACCCTTCTTACTTCTCATAACTTCAATACCCAAGAAATACTTTAACAATCCTAAGTCTTTAGTCTGAAACTGGGTTTGGAGGAAGGTTTTAAGAGATGAAATACCTGTAGAGTCACTCCCAGTGATGACAATGTCATCCACATAGACTACTAGGAGAATTAGACCAGCCTCAGATTGCCTATAAAATACTGAGTGATCACACTTACTCTTTTGCATACTAAATTCCTGTACTGCTTCACTGAATCTCCCAAACCAGGCCCTAGGACTTTGTTTCAAGCCATAAAGAGACTTCTGAAGCCTACAAACTTTACCCAACTCCCCCTGAGCAACAAACCCAGGTGGTTGCTCCATATACACCTCCTCCTGAAGATCACCATGAAGGAAAGCATTCTTGATATCTAATTGGTGCAGGGGCCAATCATATGTAGCTGCTAAAGAGATAAACAAGCGAACAGAAGTAAGTTTAGCTACAGGAGAAAAAGTGTCAGAGTAATAAACGCCATATGTCTGAGCATATCATTTTGCTACAAGGCGTGCTTTTAACCTAGCCACAAAACCATCAGGATTTACCTTTACTGTAAATACCCATTTGTAACTAATAGCTTTCTTACCAGTGGGCAAAGGCAACAGTTCCCATGTACCATTAGCATCTAAAGCCTCAATTTCCTCTTTCATAGTAGTACACCAGCTAGGATGAGACAGTGCCTCACCAACAGTATTAAGGATAGGAACAGAGTATAAAGAAGTAACAAAACACCGAGAACAAGAAGACAATTGATTATAAGAAACAAAAGAAGAGATGGGGTAAGTACATGAACGTTTACCTTTACGAAGAGCAATGGGTAAGTCTAGATCAGAATCATGATCAGTATGAGGTACAGGATCTCCCAACGAAGTAGCTGGTGGAGGATCTGAGTCAGGAATCTCCAATCTCTTGGAATAAACATGAACAACGGGAGGTCGAGTAGGTCTAGAGACAGAAGGAATAGGCTGTTGGAGAGAACTAGACATTGGTTGGACAGTATATATTAAGAGATCATCCTCCTCCCCCTGACTCTCATACACAGATGATTGAGCAAAAAATGGAGTGAACTCAAAAAATGTGACATCTGCAGAAACAAGATAACGATTAAGAGTAGGAGAGAAACAGCGGTACCCTTTTTGCAGTTGGGAGTACCCAAGGAAAACATATTTAAGAGACTTTGGATCCAATTTAGTAACCTGTGAACGAACATCACGCACAAAACAGGTACAACCAAAAATATGGGGTTCAACAAGGAACAAAGATTTTGTAGGAAACAAAGCAGTATAAGGAATATCCCCATTAAAGACAGAAGACGGCATACGATTGATCAAAAAACATGACGTAGAAACTGCATCCGCCCAAAAGTGTTTAAGAACTTTCATCTGAAAAAGAAGAGCACGAGTTACCTCAAGAAGATGCCAATTTTTTCTTTCGGCCATGCCATTTTGGGATGGGGTATCCACATAGGAAGACTGATGAAGAATGCCATTTTGTGTCATATAAGACTGAAATTGTGCTGAAAAGTATTCTTTGGCATTGTCACTTCTTAATATGTGCACAGAAATATTAAATTTGTTTTGATTTCATTACAAAAGGCACAAAAGATAGAAAACAACTCAGAATGATTCTTCGTTAAATATAACCAAGTAACACGAGAGTAATCATCAATAAAAGTAATAAAATAACGAAATCCAGTTTTAGAAGTAACAGAACAAGGACCCCAAACATCAAAATGAACTAACTCAAAAGGGGATGAAGCCCGTTTATTGACTCTAGACACAGAAGGCAAACGATGATGTTTTGCAAACTGACACGACTCACATTCTAATACTGATAAAGACTGAAACTGAGGACATAACTTTTTCATGGTTGACAAAGAAGGATGACCCAATCTACAATGAGCTTCAATAGGTGTTAAGGTACTGGAGCAAACAAGCAACCGCGGTACATGATTTTCCAGAATGTAGAGACTACCTGACTCACGTCCTCTACCAATAATCTGCTTTGTCGTAAGATTCTGAAACAAACACTGGTCAGGAAAAAAGGAAAAAAAACAATTTAAGGTACGAGTAAGTTTACTAACAGAAAGTAAATTAAAAGAGAATTTTGTTAGACACAAAACAAATGACAAAGAAATTGACGAAGTCGGGTTCGCAGTTCCAGAACCCATGACACAAGAAGTAGAACCATCAGCTAAAGTAACAGTAGAGGAAGTGAGATTAGACTGAAAAGCAGATAGAAGACTAGAATTACCTGTCATGTGATCTGTCACACCAGAATCAATAACCCATTTGGATGAGGAAGACAAAAGGCATGTAATGGATTTACCTGACTCGTGATCGCGATGTGAGGAACCGTAGGCTTTAGAGATGCACGATCTTTGGGAAAAGCGTGCAAAATCCTCTACAGATACCAAAATAGTTTTCTCAGAGGAAGATACTATAGAATCCTCTGCTGCCATATTTACCATCTATGATCACTGATTTTTCCTCTGAAGTTACAGACAATTATATTTTGTATGGCCAAGCTCATGGCAATAATAACAAATGACTCCTCTTGAGTCCTGATTAGAACTAGCCTCTCCATTACGCTGATTATTTCTGTTGCCTGTAATTCCTCCTCTACTTCCTCTTTTATTATTTGGATTATGGCTAATAAGAGCACTACTGGCAGGCTGTGAAGATTGGGTACTCTCTGTATGAAGGACCCATGTGAACGTTTCATGCAAAGAGGAAATCTCAGAACTGGAGAGAATCTGAGATTTAGCAGTCTCATACTTTGAAGGGAGGCCTGCAAGAAAACTCATAACGATTGCTCCGTTGGGCCTGTTGAACTTTCACATCAGGATTAAAAGGTAACAATACATTAAGTTTCTCATATACCCATTTAAAATTCATAAAATAAGCCGTGAGAGACTTATCCTCTTTCTCAGCATAGTAGAATGCCTTACAAACATCATAAATACGGGAGATATTCCCTTTACCAAAATACAGAAAATCTAAGTAATCCATCAATTCCTTAACAATTTCACAGTGATTAATTAAACTAATTACCTCACTGTGAATCGAGTTCCGAAGCTGTAAAAATAACCGAGCATCCTCCCTTAGCCAAGTTTGTCGTGTATCATCCATAGGTGGATCTTTAGTAAGGTGATCATCCTTATCAATGCTACGCAAATAGACCCTAACAGTCTTACTCCACTCCAAGTAATTCGAACCATTAAGTTTGTGTTCCGTGATCTTAGTCATCACTGGAATCACATCAGAAATAACATTCTCATTTTCTGCCATTTGTTAAGACAAAGAAAACTAACCGAAACGTTAATCCAAAGTGCTTACAATAGCAAAATAACCCAAAATCACAAATCAAGCAAATATCAAAATAGGATCTGAGAGCCAAACCTCAGAAGTCCTTTAATTGTATACTGGATCAGGCAACCACACACAGTGGTAGAATGAGATGGTTGAGGCGACGCCGGCGATATTGATCGGAGTCGAAACGGCCGGTCGACGGCCAAGGTCTCTTTTGAGCTGGGTGGTGAGAACAAATAGTCACCCTAGATAGATGACCTGCTCTGATACCATGTAGAAAGAGATGATTCTCCTTAATTTCAATTAATCTGTACATGGGTATATATATACAATTGATTCCTATAATTGTGTTCTACTAATTAGGAAGAAATCCTAAATAAGAAATCCTAAATAGGAATACAGAATACAGAATATACAAAGAAATAATATAGTTATTGACTTTCCATAACAATCAACAAGAGTATAAGATGACGAAGATGGAAGAAAATTTATACAAAGAAATTCTACATACCTTCACTGTAGATTGGATAATAAATTGTACACCTCGAACACCAGAATCATTCCCATATTAAGAGAAATTTGGTAAGCCTCAAACACCTAGCAGATTTTCCAAATTTGATAAAAAAAAAAAAAGAAAACAAAATCTTCGATACCTGGGCATTAGCACAGTAATGTATCTAAGTTGCTCAACTGGTGGAAAGCTAGTTGCTTTGCAATTAAAGCAAAAAGCTGAAGTTTCACATTTGGCGTAATCATCTCGATGAACCTGTGCAATACAATTTTAGTATCTATTAGAACCTCATCAGAATCACCATTACAAAAAATTAATCAATCCAATCAAATTATCAGAAAGAACTTCCAAAAAACATAAACTTCCAAAAATGAAATTTAAAAAACAAAAGGTCTTCATTCTTGGCATGATAAATAATATTGCGTAGCTAATGAGTTTCCATGACTAGTTCATTCTTCTGGATAACATAAGCAGATATATTCATCACCTTCAGATTTTGAAGAGTAGGCTACAAAAGGACCAGAAGGTAAACTTCAGGATGGAAAAGAAGAGGAATGAAAAAGGGGAAGAAAAAAAAAAAAGGACCCACCAGAAAAACCCTTCATCCTAGACTCTGACCATATAAGGAATCCAGTGTCCCGAAATTTCTGTCTGCCCCCAAGAAACTCTCCCAAGTAGCACACCTTAACCATAATGACAATCCTTTGATTAAATATCATTGAATTAATTGTCGTCTACCGGCAAGGAACGCATGAACAAAAATAAGTCCCTAGAACTGATACAATCTCAAGTAAGCTCAACTGCCAATAAACATTCAAATTTGGCCCCTTCAAGAAAATGCAGACAAATACAAGCAATACATCCAGAAAATGACCAATAAGCTTTAGCTCAGTGGTACTGGAGTCGTCTCCAAGATTGTGAGATCTCGATTTCAAATCCCAGTCAGAGGCAATTGTACCGATAAAAAAAAAAAACAATTTCTATAAAATGACTGCAGATAAAATCAGGCTAATAAAGTATATTAGTGATACACATATTATCATTGAATGGAATAAAAATATTTATATATGATAAAGGGAAAAATCAAAGATTAAACATTAAGAGAATAGAATGAGAGAAGCCAAAAAAAAAAAGACAAAAGGAATATTAATCTTTGAAGAAAGAAAAATCAATACTCTATTGTAACGCAAAAATGCCTTCCAAACATTTTGCATATCAGTTAAAGAAACGCCTTAAGAGAAACCATTGTCATTAGAGAATACTCAACTCAACTCAACTAAGCCTTTATCCCAAAAATTTGGGGTCGGCTATATGAATTCTCTTTCTCTACTCTAAACGATTTTGGATTAAATCCTCGAAAATGTGTAATGCTTCTAGGTCATGTTGTACTACTCTCCTCCAAGTCAATTTAGATCTACCCCTTATTTTCTTTCTATCTTCTACCGTAATGTGCTCTACTTGTCTAACTGGAGCCTCTGTATGTCTATGCTTCACATGACCAAACCACCTCAATCTCTCTTCTCTCAACTTATCCTCAATTGGTACCACTCCTACCTTTTCTCTAATACTCTCATTATGGACTTTATCTAGTCTAGTATGACCACTCATCCATCTTAACATTCTCATCTTCGCAACTCTTATCTTAGACACATACGACTCCTTCAGTGCCCAACACTTACTACCATATAACATGGCCAGTCGTATGGCTGTACGGTAAAATTTTCCTTTCAACTTATTAGGAATCTTGAGATCATATAAAACTCCTGTGGCACGTTTCCACTTCAACCATCAGGCTTTAATCCTATGACTAACATCCTCCTCACATCACCCATCTACTTGAAGGACTGAGCTGAGATATTTAAAGTGATTACTTTGGGACAGTATCACTCCATCCAAACTAACTCCTTCCCTATCACCAGTTCGGCCTTCACTGAACTTGCAATGCATGTATTCTATCTTCATTCTACTCAACTTAAAGTCCTTTGACTCTAGAGTACTTTTTCAAAGCTCTAGCTTTCTATTAACTCCTTCTTGCATCTCATCTATCAGAACTATATCATCCGCAAACATCATGCACCAAGGGATACTCTCTTATATATGTTTCGTTAATTCATCTAAAACTAATGTAAAAAGGTAAGGGCTTACAGCTGAACCTTAGTGTAATCCAACTGAGATAGGAAAATCTCTTGTGTCCCCTCCCACTGTGCGCACAATAGTAGTTGCTCCTTCATACATGTATTTCAGCACTTGTATGTACCTAATAGATACCCCTTTGTTCTAACACTCTCCATAAGACATCTCTTGGAACACTATCATAAGCCTTCTCCAAATCGATAAAAACCATGTGTAAATCTTTTCTCACATCTCTATATTTCTCCATCAAGCTTCTAATGAGAAAAATCGCTTTCATAGTTGAATGACCAGGCATGAAGCCAAATTGATTGGGAGAGATAGAAGTATCATGACATAGTAGATGTTCCATAACTCTCTCCCACAACTTCATAGTATGGCTCATGAGTTTAATTCGCCTATAGTTTGAGCAACTCTGTATGTCTCCCTTATTTTTAAAAATAGGTACTAAAATACTCCTCCTCCATTCATCAGGCATTTTCTTTGAATTTAAAATCTTATTAAACAATTTAGTTAACCATGCCACTCTCATATCTCCCAAACACTTTCACACTTCAATTGGTATTCCATCTGGTCCACAGGCTTTACCCACTTTCATTCTCTTAAGTGCTTCCTTTACTTCTAAAGATATAATCCTTCTAGTATAATTCATATTCTTTTCTATTGCTCTGTAGTCTATATTTACGCTATTACCATTTTAATTATTATTAAAGAGATTATCAAAATAATTTTTTCATCTTTCTTTAATGTCCTCATCTTTTACCAACACTTTTCCTTCTTTATCCTTAATGCACCTAACTTGATTGAAATCTTGACATTTCTTTTCTCTCCTCCTTGCTAATCTATAAATATCTTTCTCCCCTTCTTTAGTTTTAAGTTTCTCATATAACTTTTTAAAGGCCTGCACTCTTGCTAGACTAAGCGCCTTTTTGCTTCTTTCTTTGCTATCTTGTACTGTTCATATGCCTCATTATTATCACACTTAGGTAATTTCTTATACCATTCTCTCTTTCTCTTTACTACCTTTTGTACTTCCTTTGTAACACCCTAGGCAAATCCCACATCGACAAAACACGGGAGTGATGCTGGGTTTATAAGTTGTTGGTTCGTAACTCCTAGTGACGCGTTTTTTGCCCCACCATCGTTCAAGGTTGCACGCGGAGCGGCTCTAATACCACAAATGTAATGGCCCGGCCCACTAGTGAAATTGTCCGCTCTGGGCCAAAGGCCTCACGGTTTTTAAAACGCGTCAATAGGGGTTACGAACTATCAACTTATGAACCCAGCATCTCTCCCGTGTTTTGTCGATGTGGGATTTGCCTAGGATGTTACATCCTTATTCCACCACTATCTCTCTTTTAAGGGTGGTCCATGTCCTTTAGACTCTCCAAGTACTTTTCTAGCTACTTCTCTAATCTTTGATGCCATTTGTATCCACATATCATTGGTCTCCATATCCAGCTTCCATGCTTCGGACTCAAGAAGTTCATTTTTGAACTTCACTTGCTTTGCTCCTTTGAACTCCCACCACTTTATTTGAGCTACACTATTTCTTCTAACCTTACTTGAATTGTTCCTAAACTTAACATCCAAGACTACTAACCGATGTTGACTTGTTAAAACCTCTCCCAGAATGACCTTACAATCCTTGCATAGAGCTTTATTTGTCTTCTTGGTTAAGAGGAAGTCAATTTGGCTTCTATGTTGCCCACTTTTAAAAGTCACTAAATGTGAGACTCTTTTTATAAAGTAGGTATTTGCTAGTATTAGGTCGCATGCCATAGCAAAATCCAAAATACTTTTTCCCTCCTCATTTCAGTTGTCAAATCCAAAACCTCCATGAGCATTCTCATAGCCTTACCTATCACTTCCTACATGTCCATTCAAAACTCCACCGATGAAAACATTCTCCTCATTTGGTATGCTTTGCATTAGATCATCCATATCTTTCCAAAACCTTTGTTTACTCTCACTATCTATTCCTATTTGTGGGGCATAGCACTAACTACATTTATTATTTCTCTCCTTCTAGTACTAGCTTTACTAGTATAATTCTATCTCCTACTCTTTTCACAGCTAATACAACATCTTTTCAACGTCCTATCTATGATTATGCCCACACCGTTCTTATTTCTCTCCTTTCTGGTAAACCACAGTTTATACCCTGAATTACCCACTTCCTTACTTTTCTCTTCTACCCATTTAGTCTCCTGAATGCAAGAAATATTCACCCTTCTCCTTTCCAAGGTCCCCACAAGCTCCATTAATTTTCCTGTAAGTGATCCAATATTCCAAGTACCAACCCTGATTCTCCTCCTATCATATTCCTTCATAATTGATCTCCTTCTATGATATCTTCTATTATTCTCTATGCCTATCTGGTGTTCTATTCTACTATCTGTTCTACTATTTGTCCTATGGACTAATTTATTTACCCACATCCGTCCATGATGTAGGAACCCTTGCTCATTTAACACCACGCCCGAGCACGGGTATAGGGCATTGCTTTTGATGAATACCCTACATCTTTGCATATTTCTCACTACACACCGGGCTCCAATGTAGCGCGTCGTAAGTAGAAGACGCCCTATAAATGAGCTGAGATAGCTCTTGTATTACTCATTGAAGAAACTGAATCAATAATACAGATCTCTCTCTTCTGATTTCTCTAATTCTTTCTCTCATTTTCTATTTTCCTCCCCCTCTCTGTTCTATTTCTTTCTTCTCTGTTAGGGTTTCTACCCTAACAATCCATTGTAGTGATGGAAATAAAATATCAGTTGACAACTTAGATCTTTGGACAATATGAGTTTGAACCAAATAGTAGGAGAGGATACAAATTGACTTACAATATTAACTGAATATGCAATATCTAGACAAGTTATTGTGAGATAATTAAGTTTTCCAACCAATCTCCTATACATCTCAAGGTCCTCAAATAGTTCACTATCTCCTGCTGTGAGCTGAAGATTGGGAGTCATTGGTGCACTGCATGGTTTGACACCTAATTTACCTGTTTCCGCCAATAAATCAATGACATACTTCCTCTGAAATAAGAAAATGTCTTTCTTACACCTTGAAACCTCAATGCCTAAAAAATATTTCAATAAACCCAAATCTTTTGTTTGAAACTGAGTCTGAAGGAATGACTTGAGTGAAGAAATGCCTGCAAAGTCATTTCCAGTAATGACAATATCATCAACATATATTACAAGTAAGATTAGTCCAGCTTTAGAATGTCTAAAAAACACTGAATGATCAGACTTGCTCTTCTGCATACCAAACTGCCGAACTACCTCACTGAACCTGCCAAACCAAGCTGGAGGACTCTGTTTCAAGCCATAAAGGGATTTTCGAAGCCTACAAACTTTGCCTAACTCCCTCTAAGCAATAAAACCTGGTAGTTGCTCCATATAAACTTCCTCCTGGAGATCACCATAAAGGAAAGCATTTTTAATATCTAACTGATATAAAGGCCAATCATATCTAGCTGCCAAGGAAACAAATAAGCGAACAGAAGCTAGTTTAGCAATAGGAGAGAAAGTGTCAGAGTAATCAGTCCCATAAGTCTGAGCATATCCTTTAGCTACAAGGTGAGCCTTGAGATGAGCCACAGTACCATCGGGGTTCATTTTCACTGTAAAAACCCATTTACATCCAATAGCTTTCTTATCTGGAGGCAGATGCATCAATTCCCAAGTACCATTAGTATCTAAAGCTACCATTTCCTCTTCCATTGCGGCACGCCAGCCAGAATGGGACAATGCCTCAGCAATAATTTTAGGAATGGAAATAGTGTCTAGAGAACTAACAAAACAATGAGATGAAGAAGACAAATGATCATAACATACAAAGGAAGAAATAAGATAAGTACATTGACGCTTACCTTTGCGAAGAGCAATGAGAAGATCTAAGTCAGACTGAGGAGTAGTGGATAAAACTGGATTTTCTGACGAAGAAGCTGGTGGAGGATCTGAGTCAAGAGTCTCCAATCTCCTGGAATAAACATGAACAATAGGTGAGCGATGAGGTTGAGCAGGTGCTGGTGCAGGAGGATTCTGAGGACTTGACACTGGATGGACATAATAGACTAAGAGATCATCTTTCTCCCCCTGACTCTAACTCTTATAATTAGAAGAGAGAGGAAAGAATGGAGTAGATTCAAAAAAGGTAACATCAGTAGACACAATATAATGATTAAGGGGTTGGAGAAATAAATTTTTCCCCTTTTTGAAGTCGAGAATAGACAAGGAAGAGACACCTAAAAGACTTGGGATCCAGTTTAGTAACCTGTGGACAAACATCTCTCACAAAACAAGTACTACCAAAGATATGAGGTTCAATAGGAAACAAAGATTTAAAAGAAAATAAAATGGTATAAGGAATGTCACCATTAAGCACAGATGATGGCATACGATTAATCAGGAAACAAGCTGTAGAAACTGCATCGTCCCAAAATTGTTTAGGGACTTTCATTTGAAAAAGGAGTGCCCGTGCTACCTCAAGAAGATGTTTATTTTTTCTTTCAGCAACTCCATTCTGGGATGGAGTATCAATACAAGATGTTTGATGAAGAATACCCTTTTTTAACATATAGGCTTAAAAATTGCCAGAAAGATATTCCTTAGCATTATCACTTCTCAATATACGCACAGAAGTATTAAATTGGGTTTGAATCTCAGCACAAATGGCACAAAAAATAGAAAACAATTCTGAACGATTTTTCATTAAAAATAACCAAATAACACGGGAATAATCATCAACAAATGTAACAAAATACTTGAAATCAGTTTTAGAAGTAATAGAACAAGGACCCCAAATATCAAAATGAACTAACTCAAAAGGGGACGAAGCCCATTTATTGACTCTAGGTGTAGAAGGTAAACGAAGGTGCTTAGCAAACTAACACGACTCACTTTAAGACCGACAAAGACTGAAATTGAGGGCATAACTTCTTCAAGGTAGCCAAGGAGGGATGGCCTAAACGATAATGAATTTCAAGCGAAGTTAAGGTGCTGGAGTAAGTAAGAGATTGTGGTACATATTTATTCAGGATGTAGAGACCACTGGACTCATATCCTCTACTAATGATCTGCTTCGTCATAAGATCCTAAAACAAACAATAATCAAGAAAAAAGGAAACTGAACAATGTAAGACACACGTACATTTACTAACTGAAAGCAAATTAAATGAAAATTTAGGTAGACATAAAACAGAGGGTAAAGAAATAGATGACATTGGGTTTGCAGAACTAGAACCCATGACACAATAAGTAGAACCATAAGCTAAAGTAACTGTAGAGGAGGTAGGATGAGACTGAAAAGAAGATAGAATACTAGAATTGTCTGTCATATGATCTGTAGCACCAGAATCAATGACCCATTTGGATGAGGAAGATACAAGGCATGTAGTAGATTTACTTGACTCAGCGATAGCAATGTCAGGGGGATTAGAGGCCTTTAGAGATGCCTGATATTGGGAAAATTGTGCATATTCCTCTGCAGATATTAAGATAGTTTTCTCATATGAGGGTGCAATTGTAGACTCATCTATTGCCATGTTTGCCATCTAAGACTGCTGATTCTTCCTCTGAAATTTTAGACAATTGTATTTTGTATGACCAGGCTCATGACAATAATAACAAATAACTCCTTTTGAGTCCAGATTAGAATTGGTTTCCCCATTACACTAATTACTTCTATTGCTTGAATTTCCTCCTTTATGTCTGTGTTGTCAATTCATATTTCGACTAACAAGAGCACCACTAGTAGTTTGTGGAAGTTGGGTACTTTCTGTACGAAGGATACGTATGAATGTATCATGCAGAGAGAAAATTTCAAAGCTAGATAGGATTTGAGATTTATCAGTCTCATATTATGAAGGAAGACCTTCAAGAAAACTCATAACAGTCATTTGCTCTTATTGAGCTTGCTGGACTTTCACATCAGGGTTAAAAGGCAACAAGACATTAAGTTCTTCATATACTCTCTTAAATTCCATAAAATAAGCAGTGAGAGACTTATACTGCTTCTCAGCACGACAGAATGTTTTGCACACATCATAAATACGAGAAATATTTCCTTTACCAGAATACAGGAAATCTAAGTAATCCATCAATTCCTTAACAAATTCACAGTGATTAATTAAACTAATTACCTCACTATGAATCAAATTCCGAAGTTGTAAAAACAATCGAGCATCTTCCCTAAGCCAAGCTTGCCTTGTATCATAAGTGGGTGGATCTTTAGTCAGATGATCATCCTTGTCAATACTTCACAAATAGACCCTGACGGTCTTACTCCACTCCAGGTAATTTGAACCATTAAGTTTGTGTTTCATGATTTTAGCCATCATTGGAATCACATCAGAAATAATAGCGTTATTGTCCGCCATTAAATGAAATTAACAAAATTTTAACACAGATTAATAATCAACTCTGTCCCAATCTTCAAACAAACCCAATAAAACTTAGAAACAAAAGAATTCCATGAAAACAGAACCTGAAATTGCTCAACAGTGAAGTGCCTGAAAGAGATAAATATTTGAGATCCAAAAGAAATGCCCCAAACTAAACAATGATCCACGAAACTAGAATCACCAAGTCGAGGCGACCCTGGGATAAGAGGCATGACTGTCTGACGTCGCCAGAGGATGGCACACATGCATTCACACTCCGGTGTGTGGAGTAAGGATCAGGACTTAAGAATGGCGCATGGAGGCTACGCTCTGCAAGTCCGGTCACTGGATTTCCAAGGATGGTCGATCGGCACCTGGGCCTTCTCCCGAGATGGGTGGTGAGACACTGTGATAACTCTATTGAGTTCTCCTAGAAGACAGCACTTGTCAGAGGAGAAAAACCAGAGGAAAAAACAATTTCAAAAAAAAAAATTTCAGGCTAGGAAACCTAGCTCTGATACCATGTAGAGAATATTTTCTGTGTATTTTCTTGAATGAGATACAAGGTATTTATATACAAAAAATCCTATAATTAAGTATTCTAATTGAGAAGATATCCTAATAATAATGCTAACTAATTAAGTAAGAATATTATGTGTATGATTATAGAATTGACTTTCTATAACATCATCTAATAACTGAAGTATCTACATTATCTAACACACTGCTTGAGCCATAGCTCTATACTCTGATTCAGCATTAGATCGAGAAACTATACTCTACTTTTTACTTTTCCATGATACTAAATTTCCTCCAACAAAGACACAATATTCGGTAGTTGACCTTCTATCAGCCTTAGACCTTGGCCAGTCTGCATCTGAAAAACACTCTACATTCAAATGCCCATGATTAGTGTATAATAATCCTCACCCTAGAGCTCCCTTCAAATGACACAAGATTTGTCCCAAAGCTTTCCAATGAGCAACAGTTTGGGAAGACATAAATTGACTTACCACACTGACTGAATATGCAATGTCAGGATGAGTTACTGTAAGGTAATTTAATTTACCTACTAGCCTCGTATACTTTTCTGGATCTTTAAATAACTCATCATTCTCTGCTATAATTTACAAATTTGAGGCCATTGTTGCATGCATTGTAAGGCTTAGCACCTAATTTCCTAATTTTTGCTAAAAGATCAAGGATATATTTTTGCTCAGACAAAAAGATGCCTTTTTTTACTTCTCATAACTTCAATGCCCAAGAAATACTTTAGTAGGCCCAAGTCTTTTGTCTAAAACTGGGTCTGAAGAAAGCTTTTAAGAGATGAAATACCTGCAGAGTCGCTTTCAATGATAACAATATCATCCACATATACTACCAGTAAGATTAGGCCAGTTTTAGACTGTCTATAGAATATTAAATGATCGTACTTACTCCTTTGCATAACAAACTCCTATATTGTTTCACTGAATCTCCCAAACCAAGCCCGAGGACTTTGTTTCAGTCCATAAAGAGACTTCCAAAGTCTGCAGACTTTACCCAACTCCCCCTGAGTAACAAACCCAGCTAGTTGCTCCATATACACCTCCTCCTGAAGGTCACCATGAAGAAAAGCATTCTTGATATCTAACTGATACAAAGGCCAATCATATATAGCTGCTACAGAGATAAACAACCGAACAGAAGCCAATTTAGCTACAGGAGAAAAAGTGTCAAAGTAATCAATCCCATATGTTTGAACATACCCTTTATCAATAAGGTGGGTTTTCAATCTAGCCACAGAACTATCAGGATTCACTTTCACTGTAAACACCCATTTGCAACCAATAGCTTTCTTCCTAGTGGGCAAAAGCATCAGTTCCCATGTACCATTAGTATTTAAAGCCTCCATTTCCTCTTTCATAGCAGTACATCAGCTAGGATGAGCTAATACCTCAACAACAGTTTTTGAAATAGAGATAAAGTCTAAATGGCTAATAAAGCACTGAGAAGAAGAAGATAAATGATCATAAGAGACCAAAGAGGAAATAGGGTAGGTACATGTTTGTTTACCTTTACGAAGAGCAATAGGAAGATCTAAGTCAGATTCAAGATCAGTGGTGGGAATAGGATCTTCAGACAAAGAAGCTGGTGAAGGGTCCAAGTCAGTGTTCTCCTTTCTCCTAGAAAAAACATGAATAATAGGAGGTCTAGCATTCTTTGGTGCAAAAGGCATGAGGCAGGAAATTGGGAGAGATGGATGTTGATTGAATAGTGTATATTAAGAGATTATCCTCCTCCCCTTGATCTTCATACATAGAATTTTGTGAGAAAAATGCAGTAGACTCAAAGAATGTAACATCTGCAGATACAACATAATGATTAAGAGTTGGAAAAAAACACTTGTACCCCTTTTGGAGCCGACAGTATCCAAGAAAGATACACTTAAGAGATTTTGGATCCAATTTAGTTACCTGTGTTTGGATATCACGCACAAAGGAAATACAACAAAAAATACGAGGTTCAATAGAAAATAAAGAGTTAAAAGGAAATAAAATAGTATAGGGAATGTCTCCATCAAGAACAGAAGATGGCATACGATTGATCAAAAAACATGCCGTAGAAATTGCATTAGCCCAAAATTGTTTAGGGACTTTCATTTGGAAAAGAAGAGCTCGAGCTGTCTCAAGGAGATACCGATTTTTTCTTTCAGTAATACCATTTTGAGATGGTGTATCTGTAACACCCTAGGCAAATCCCACATCGGCAAAACACGGGAGAGATACTGGGTTTATAAGTTGGTGGTTCGTAACCCCTAGTGATAAATTGTAATAGCCCGATCCTTCTCCAGTTAGTATTGTCCGCTTTGGCCCATGGGCCTCATGGATTTGTCCCTTGGGAGGTTTCATTCCCAAAAGCGCGCTGACCAGGTGAGGAAGGCTCCCACATATATGGTCCAAATCTTTTCTTCCCTTTTCCGATGTGGGACACGAAGTTTCCACCCCAGTGAGTAGCTGGTTGAACAAGCACGTCCCAACCCCATCCCTGGGTCGTGACAAGCCCACCAGCTTCCGCCTGGTGCGTCTTCGCACCACACACCATACTAGAGGGAGTCCAGCTCTGATACCAAATTGTAATAGCCCGATCCTTCTCTAGATAGTATTGTCCGCTTTGGCCCATAGGCCTTACGGATTTGTCCCTTGGGAGGTTTCATTCCCAAAAAGCGCGGCCCGACGGTGAGGAAGGCTCCCACATATATGGTCCAAATCTTTTCTTCCCGTTTTCGATGTGGGACACGAAGTTTCCACCCCAGTGCGTAGCTGGTTGAACAAGCACGTCCCAACCCCATCCCTGGGTCGTGACAGTATCCACACAAGAGGATTGATAGAGAATGCCATTTTGTGTCATATAAGACTGAAAGCTTTCTGAAAAATATTTTTTTAGCATTATCACTCCTTAACATATGTACAGAGACATTAAATTGAGTTTTAATTTCAGTACAGAAAATAGAAAATAATTCAAAATGATTCTTCATTAAATATAACCAAGTAACACGAGAGTAATCATCAACAAAAGTAACAAAATACCTAAAACCAGTTTTATAAGTAATAGAACAAGAACCCCAGACATTAGAATGAACTAACTCAAAAGGGGACGAAGCCCGTTTATTGACTCTAAGTGTAGAAGGTAAACGATAGTGCTTAGCAAACTGACATGACTCACACTCTAAGACTGATAAATACTGAAATTGAGAACACAACTTCTTCAAGGTAGCTAGGGAGGGATGGCCCAAATGATAATGAATTTCGAGAGGAGTTAAGGAGCTGGACCAAGTAAGAGACCACAATACATGATTGTAACACCCTAGGCAAATCCCACATCGGCAAAACACGGGAGAGATGCTGGGTTTATAAGTTGGTGGTTCGTAACCCCTAGTGACGCGTTTTAAAATCGTGAGGGCTTCGGTCCAGAGCGGACAATATCACTAGTGGGCCGGGCCATTACATTTGTGGTATCAGAGCCGCTCCGCGTGCAACCTTGAACGATGGTGGGGCAAACCTCAGCGAGGACGCTGAGTCCCATAAGGGGGGTGGATTGTAACGCCCTAGGCAAATCTCACATCGACAAAACACAGGAGAGATGCTGGGTTTATAAGTTGATGGTTCGTAACTCCTAGTGACGTGTTTTAAAACCGTGAGGGCTTCGGCCCAGAGCGGACAATTTCACTAGGGAGCCGAGCCGTTACATTTGTGGTATCAGAGCAGAGGTTTAGGCGGTCCTAGACCTAGATAGATAGAAAGAAATAGTTGCATCACATACATAGGCCTTTAGATAGAGTCGAGGTGACACTAATGCAGATCTGTTCTTTGTTTGTTTTATAGGATCGATGACATCTGATCCTTCAGAGCACAGACCTCCAAGACCGATAGAGGAGGAAGTAGAGAGTCACGCACCTGCACCTACGTTTAATCAGGGGCGCAGTAGCAGTAGAGCAGAACCATCGTTGGGTACTTTAGTAAGGACACAACAGGCCTTCCTAGAGCAAATGACTCAATTGCTCCGTCAGGTCACTGGAGCTATGCCACCACCTCCCCAGCTAGTATATAGGACCCCAGTAGAGAGAGTTAGAAATGATGAGCAGTTCAGGAGGGACAGGCAGCGCAAGAGAGGGTCTGGACCTAGCTAGTCCAACGCAGCTGCTATAGAGAGCAAGAGACCCAGGGGGTATCAGGGTCAGATTCAGAGCAGAGAACAGAGGTAGAGGTTCCGATTTGCCCCGAGAAGAGGAGGTCAGACGGTTGTATCAGTTGGCAATTTTACGGGTCTTATAGCACAAAGATCAACCCCGATGCCAGTTGTTACACATTGTGGGAAGAACCACAGAGGAAAGTGTAGATTGCTAATGGGTGGATGTTTCAGATGTGGGTCCATAGAGCATTTTTTAAGAGATTGCCCACGGAGGAGTGCTCCCACAGCTCCACCACAGACTCAGAGGTCTGCCCCCACAGTACAGAGGGGTAGAAGACCAATGAGACCAGAGATAGCTGGTACATCACAGAGAGCTTCTGAGACTATAGAACAACCCGAGGTTGAAGTAGCACCCTGTGTGTACACTATGGCTCGAGAGGAGCCAGACCTGGTAGATGTTGTCAGAGGTACATTTTCTAAATATAACACCTTTAAGTATGTATTGATAGACGCTAATTATATTCACCCCTATGTATACATTGTATTTCCTGTTAAAAAGAGGATACCGAGAGATGAGTTAGAAGATGACATGCTTGTCACCAACCCTTTGAACCATAAGGTTATGGTAGATTATCAACCGAAAAGGATCGTATCAAAGATAATAAATGGAAATGAGAAGGAGGCTGTATATGAGATGAAAGAAGATGAGTACAGAATTGGTTGAAAAAAAAAAAAAAAAAAGAGTTAGTCTATTGGGATTATACCGTGGTGACTATGCAATGCTCTTGATGTTTGTGCTGTAAGCTGTAGATTACAGTACCAACTTGGGACTATTGTGTAAAGCTACGTATTTCCAATAGTAAATCGAGATAAGGATAATATTGTAAAAATAGGATTAATAAGACAGACTAAAGAAAAAGTAAAGTATTACAACACAAAAAAGGTGAAAAGACAAGGAGATAGCGGTCCCTTGATTATTTACACTGTGTAAATTTCGAGGACAAAATTTTATTTAGAGAGGAAGAATTGTAAGGCCCTCACCGTAGGTAGTTTGTACATTTTACTGTTCCGACGACTAATGTCTGTTCAGACAGTCAGGATGTCTAGAACTACACTTAAACTATAGTGAGGAGGCATAAATTAATGAAATAAATATTAAAAAAATATAGAAAAAATTTTGAGAAAAATAAATTAAAATTTAGAGAATTTATTAATTGGTATAAATAATAAAAATAATCCGATGAGCACCCTGAAGGACATTTTGGTCATTTCACCCCTAGAGGTGAATTTTGAACTAAATGTCAAATTAAAATTAGGAAATAAAATAATTAACATAAATTAAATTTATGAATTTGAATTTAGAAAATGAGAAGAGAAAGAAGAAAAGAAAAGAAAAGAAAAGGAAAGAAAAGAAAAGAAAGGAAATAGACTTATGGCATAAAAAAAAATAAAGTACAATAATTATAGAATATATATATATATATATATATATATATATATATATATATATATATATATATATAAGATACAAGAGACAAAAATTCAGCATCCACAAGTCTTCTTCATTTCCTCTTCTCTCTCTCCTTAGTCTCCATGTTCTCTCCTCCCCCATTTTTGCTCAAGCTTTGAGCTTGAGTTTCTCATCATTTATCCACCAAAACCCATGGTCCCCTTCATTAAAAATTTAGCCCACATCATAAGGAAGCTCTAGGTACCCATAGGGAGAAGGAAAGTTAAAGTTTTGGGAAAATTTTCAAGTTGGGTCACAAGAGGTTAGTGCTTTTCTCCCTTCCTTCTTCTTTAATACTTGAAAGTGACTTGAGATAAGTGGAAATTTCAAGAAATTAACAAGAAATTCATGAACCCATGATGTCCCCAAATTTTGGCAGCCATGAAATGTGTTGGGCTTTATTGTGTTCAAAGAATGTAAATGAGTTTAGAGATGATGATTGATATGATTATATGTATGAGAAGTGAAAAGGGATTGAATTGATTGAGTTTGAAACTTGGAAATTAGGGTTTGTGTACATGACTTGGAGATTTTGTGCAAATGCTTGAAATTTGACCTAATTGGGATGAGATTATTGCTTATAGAAGTGTATTGCATGCAAATTGAAGTAAGGAAGTTGGAGGAGATTGAGTTTTGGAAGTGTCAATTTTCTGCAGGTTGTGTTTGTTGAGGGCAGTGTACATTTTAGGCCATAAATGAAATTGTGTGACCCCAATTGGTATGAGGCCAATTGGAGGTGAAACTAGACCCAAAATAGCCCATTTTCCATGAAGAAACCATGCCCAAATTCTGTCCAAAACTTGACCTAAATACTGCCCAAATTCGGATTTCCCTGCACCCAACCCAGAAAATGACCAAATGAACAGTACATGTTCATTTGGTCATAACTCTCTCTATACTGGTCCAAATGACCTAACATTTTACCCATGGAAAGTTTAGACATAGGGCTACACTTTTCATGAAGACCACTTAACCCAGTTTTGCCTTTAACCAATTCAAATTATTAGCACAAGTTGGGTCACTGAAACTGCCAACCCAGAAAATGACCAAATGAACAGTACGTGTTCATTTGGTCATAACTCTCTCTATACTGGTCCAAATGACCTAAAATTTCACCCATAGAAAGTTTAGACATAGGGCTACACTTTTCATGAAGACCACTTAACCCAGTTTTGCCTTTAACCAATTCAAATTATTAGCAAAAGTTGGGTCACTGAAACTGCCAACCCAGAAAATGACCAAATGAACAGTACATATTCATTTGGTCATAACTCTCTCTATACTGGTCCAAATGACCTAAAATTTTACCAGTGGAAAGTCTAGACATAGGGCTACACTTTTCATGAAGACCACTTAACCCAGTTTTGCTTTTAACCAAATCAAATTGTTAGCAAAATTGAGTCACTAAAACTGCCAACCTAGAAATTGTCCAAAATACTGTTCCTTTGGTTTGCGTGACCAGTTTTGGCAAAAATGCCATAACTTGGTCTCCAAAGCTGCAAATTGAGTGAAACTAGTGCCAAAAGTTTTATAAGACATAGCACAACAATTTTTATGTTTTGACCAAGCTCTAGAAACCATTGCATCCTAGGGAAAATATTAGCCAAAGTTAGGAATTGAAATATAGAAAATGTTAAGTTGAACCCAGAATGCCATTTGATACCTGTGTGTTCATTTGGCCATAACTCCCAATAGGAAATTCCATTTGAGATGTCCAATATGATCTAGAAACATGACACTTAGGGCTACAACATTGATTTAGACACCTTTGCCAAATTCTAAGTGTAACGACCCTAAAAAGAGGGTCAAACATACTACCCTGAAGTTGGTTATTGCCCTTATAGGACTGAGAGTCCAGGTTAATACACTGACTATAACTCACTATACCAAGCTTGGAAAATTATGAAATTGTACCTGGGAGTCCCTAAGACATAGAGGAACATATCTTGTGAAGGAACCTAAGTCTAAAAATGACAATAAAATGATCAAATGACTGGTCAAAGTTTATTGACTAGAAATTGTAAATTATGGACAGCTTAGAGGCAAAGGGACCAGTTATGGTATTTTGACCATAACTTGAGTTCTATAACTCCAAATTCAGTGATTCAAAACCTGAAATTCAAGTTTAAACATAGAGGAACAATTGTTATGAAGGAAGTGTGACTAAATAGACATCCTAACCTAGTCAAATTCCTAGATAAAGATAACACATCAACATGAACCTAAAGAAAGGTTCATGGGAAAAATGCTATATATGATAATTAAAATACTCATAAGGATAATTAAATATTAAAAATGATATGAATATGTAAATTGGGACTAATGTCCCATTAATATGAAATTAATGGTACCAATGAACAGTACTAGAAAATAGTAATAGTGAATAGTGCTAAAATAATTAAAAATGTTTAATTGCCCATAGTATACCTAGACTTATTTATTTAGTTTGGATAAATTGGTATACCAATTAGGGACCCCAGATAGCGATCGCTTATAGAGCAAATCATGAACTGACAATATATGTCTGATATGATTGTTCTACAGGCTATATGCCTACTTCATCGCCATTGTGCTTACTTTATTTCGCTTTACAAGCTCGACAATGGTCTCGTCTGACGGTGCCTCGTGCACAGCGGATGTATACAGTGTAGTCATATGGCTGTCTAAACCGTATACTCCCGTGTATCCAGCTTTTATAATTTGTTTTTGGTTTCTTGGGCATTGATAATAGTTAATTAATACTGTATATACAATAAGTAAACAGAAAGATCCCAATAATTTTAATTATTTCCAAAGTGTAATAAAAAAATATATAAAAGACCCAGAATTTATTATTTGTAAATATTAATTCAATTGTTTAATTATTGTTATTATAAATTATGCACCACTAAGCGTTATGCTTAGCGCGTTGGTTTTCCATCGCGTAGGTACTAAAGATCAGCAGTCGCCTCAGTAGTATTTGGATAGAGTTCCACCGGATCGCCACCGATCGTAATCACCTCACCATCTTTTGTATTTTGGTAGGGCCCATGTAGACTAGTATTTTGGTTCATTATGTCTAGTCATGATGTAATTACTAGTTTATGATGTATTTTATTTTGGACTTGAAATGAAAACTTATAATTTATTATCTATGAATTTCAATATGAATGCAATAGATGACACTTCATTTTGAGATCTCATAAATAGTTGCGAATGATATGATAAAAGAGAATATGATATGGAAATATGTGAGATGACTATGAATATGTTAACAGTGATAGTGGAACCCGGATGCTAATAAAGCAGAGGAGGATCTGTTGGGTCTCCACGAAATAAGATATAAAAAAAAAAAATTCTACACTTAAATTACCTGATTTAAAGGATATTAAAATTTACAATAGACATGACAAGACAAGATAGGGTGCTCCGGCACCGAATGTGGCACTTCTTGCTCGGCTATACAATAGACGGGTAAGGGGATTTGCCTAGGGTGTTACAATCCAACCCCCTTATGGGACTCAGTGTCCTCACTGAGGTTTGCCCCACCATCGTTCAAGGTTGCACGCGGAGCGGCTCTGATACCACAAATGTAACGGCCCGGCCCACTAGTGATATTGTCCGCTCTGGGTCGAAGCCCTCACGGTTTTAAAATGCGTCACTAGGGGTTAAGAACCACCAACTTATAAACCCAGCATCTCTCCCATGTTTTGTCGATGTGGGATTTGCCTAGGGTGTTACAATGTTTATCCAGGATGTAGAGATCACAAGACTCATATCCTTTACTAATAATTTGTTTCATAGTAAGATCTTGAAACAAACAATAATCAGGAAAGGAAAAAACTAAACAATGTAAGGCACGAGTAAGTTTACTAACTGAAAGCAAATTAAAAGAAAATTTAGGTAGACATAAAACAGATGATAAAGAAATACATGATGTTGGGTTTGCAGTACCAGAACCCATGAAATAAGAAGTAGAACCATCAGCTAAAGTAACAATAAAGGAGGTGGGATGAGACTGAAAAGAAGATAAAAGATTAGAATTACCTGTCATATGATCTGTAGCACCAGAATCAATGACCCATTTTGATAAGGAAGATACAAGGCATGTAGTGGGTTTATTTGACTCAGTGATAGTAATGACAGGGGAATTGGAGGGCTTTAGAGATGCTTGTTATTGAGAAAATTGTGCATATTACTTTGCAGTTATTAAGACAGTTTTCTCAGAGGATGGAGAAATTGTAGATTCATCTATTGCCATGTTTGCCATCTGAGACTGCTGATTCTTACTCTGAAGTTTTAGACAATTGTATTTTGTATGACCAGGCTCTTGACAGTAATAATAAATGACTCCCTTTGAGTCTAGATTAGAACTGGTTTCCCCATTACACTGATTACTTCTATTGTTCAAATTTCCTCCTTTATTTCTTGCTTGTCCATTTGTATTCCTACGAACAAGAGCACCACTAGTGACTTGTGGAGGTTGGATTCTTTCTGTACAAAGGACACGTGTGAATGTATCATACAGAAAGGAAATTTCAAAGCTAGATAAGATTTGAGATTTAGTAGTCTCATATTCTAAAGGAAAACTTGCAAGAAAACTCATAACAGCCATCTGCTCTCGTTGAACTTATTAGACTTTCACATCAGGTTTAAAAGGCAACAAAACATTAAGCTCTTCATATACCCTTTTAAACTCCATAAAATAAGCTGTAAAAGTCTTTTCCTGTTTGTCAGCACGATAGAATGCTTTGCACACATCATAAATATGAGAAATATTTCATTTACCAGAATACAAAAAATCTAAGTAATCCATCAATTTGTTAACAAATTCACAGTGATTAATTAAACTGATTACCTCACTATGAATCGAATTCCGAAGTTGTAAAAACAACCGAGCATCTTCCCTAAGCCAAGCTTGCCTTGTATCATCACTAGGTGGATCATTAATAAGGTGATCACCCTTATCAATACTTCGTAAATAGACCCTAACAGTCTTACTCCACTCCAGATAATTTGAACCATTAAGTTTATGTTCAGTGATTTTTGTCATCATTGGAACCACATCAGAAACATTAGCTTTATTGTCTGTCATTTCAATAAATTTACAAAATCAAATATCCACAATCTCTAGAACTCAAAATCACTACCCAAACTTTAGCAAGGCAAATCAACTTGATAAATACCCAGAAAGTTACAGAAACAGAACCTGAATTTGATAATCGTCCGAAGAAGCAATGATTCAAAATGCCAGAACACCTTGAAGAATACCCCAAACCAAACAACAAGCTCCTTGGTTGAACCAACGATGTCAGGGCGACGTCGGGAGAAGAGGCTAGAGAGGCAAAAGCCGATGGATGTGCTTCCACGGGCCAACGTGTGATATAGTGGCGAAAAACAAGTTTGGCACGTGCGGCTCATGCGCTTCAGTTCTAGTCATTAGACTTTGTGGGGAGGGTCGCCGGTGGCCTGTCCTCCTTCCTAAGTAGGCGGTGAGATAAAAGTGTCACCCTACGTTGGTGACCTAGTGTGGCAGTAGCTTCTCAATGAGAAAGGAGAAAAAAAAATGCAAAAAACCTAAAAACAAATCAGGCTCTAATACCATGTAATTGAAGGTATCTTTCTTATTAATTTAATTGAGTATATACATAGGTATTTATATATAAAATTGTCCTACACTAATTAGGAATTCTACACTAATTAGGAAACCTATATTAATATGAATCCTTATGAGATAACCTTACTATACAGGACTCTTATCAAGATAATATTCATAACATACAGGACTCTATCAAGATAATATTCATAACAGATTTAAATATTGATGATTTAACCTTCAGCAAAATCAACAATCAACATATCAAATTGTTAAATTTGGAAGCACAATGAAAATGCCACCATTTTAGCATATGACCCATATCCATATTTAAGTGGATGAATTAGGGAAAGGCAAATGGATATGGACAAAAATTGCCACCCCCAAGAATCAGTAACAGTATCACTCTTGGATGAGTGTTGGGGTATTGGATGGTTTCCAAAAGCATCTGAATGCATCCCCCAGTACCATGTGAATTTCTTTAAAAATCACAAAATGACACACATCAATATGAAAATAAGAAGTTAACTAAATATATAATAATCTCACTGATCTAACAATTTGTATTTGTTTAAAACATATAAAAGCCAAACACCTAAAAGACCAACTCAATACCTTATTTTACATAACTGAGTAAATCTCGCAAAATAGTAGTATTATGAAGCTATAACTAGAACCTAGAGGCTGAAATGAAAGAAAGAGATGAGAACGAGGTTTTTACAGCAGTGCTGGGTAGGCGAGAACAAGGTTGTTGGCAGAAATGAAGAGTTTTACATTGTGGTCTTTATATCAATAACTAATACAGCCGTCATGTAACAGGATTTATTACCTGAACATACAAGTCCATTATGCCCAGATTGGGTGATATGGCTGTGAATTGGATTCAGTCCCACGTCACCCATCATGAATCAGTGCCTTAAAATTATGTAATATGTGGAGCCTTTTTAATACCTAGAGCACCACTGCAAGGGGGCTGGAGTACGCTCATTAGCCAATCGTTTGCTTATCCAAAAAAAAAAAAAAAGGAAAATTGCTAAACAATAAAAATAATAAATAAAATCTAGTATCATGATGCTAGTAGAGTCCACCAATTAATACTCTACGCCTCTACTAAGTTAAGGTTCACAAGTTTCCACCTTTTATCTTTCTAAAATTGCCAAACAGGAAATCAATGAAAAAATGTTTCACCCTCAAATAAGATAGATGTTAATAGCAAAGGACACGGATTAAAACAATGCAGTATATAAACTACTCAGCCTTTAAGCCACAAATTTTAACGTCTTTTGGTAATAAACATACCAGAAATTATTTGGAGAAAGCTGATCTAATACCATTTGAATTGTACTTGGACTGAAATTAGAAGGCAAGGAAGATCCAACCAACCAATCTTGAGGAGGATATATCTAGAAGAATTAAATAAGTCAAATATATATTACATATTGTTAAATCATTATTCTGCAAATAAATTCACTCCAGTTTCCAGTTTTACAAGTAGAGATATAAATATCTAGACATAAGAGGAACATTTGAACATGTACAATCACACACACGAGCAGGCATTTATTAAGAAAAAGCAACACTCTTAAACAAGAGATAACAGATATGAATCTCAAAATCATACTTATTAAAGGAGCATGGTGCACTAAGACTCCAAGGGGTTCTAGAGCCCAGTCACAAGAGTGCACATGATGAGGCAAGGCAGAAAAAGGCGAAAAATCCATCAAAAGTCAGATAAAACTAAAGACAATAATATGCACTCAAGGAAATATTTTGCAATCTAAATAAAATAAAAATAAACTACTAGGACGTTAAAACAAATGGGAATTGTTTTCTATTAGAAAGTTTGGATGTGGCCATGCAGATGTTCTTATTTTACAATTGCCCAATATTACTCCATCCTAAAAGAATATTTATTAAGATCTAAATTTTAATTTCAAACATTATGATATTAATACAATACATAAGATCAAATATGTAATAAATTAATTAATGAGTATCAAATAATTAAGTGTTTATATTTATTAATGAACGATTATACATATATTGAGTATTTTATACTCACTTACTATTTTGTGTGATTTATATGTTTTAGTTAAATGTTTTATAACACTCAATTATTTAATTAGTAGCTAATAGATCGCTAGGAACTAAATACTTACTTAAACTTATAAAACATTAGTGATTACAATTTTTAAAATTTATTTTTCTAATATTAATAATTATTAATTTAAATAAAAATTGTTGAAATTGATGAGATTTCATATTCCAACTCGAGAGAGTGTTACAAAATAGGAAGCAAAAATGTGTATACATTCCTATATTGGTTAGAATAATTTTATTTAGTGATTTTATTCTTTTCCTATTTAGGGATTTGAGTTGTATATGTGTGTGCATTATGAATGAATAAAATTTCAAAAAAAAAAGGATTTTTAGTTCAAAATTAACCTGGTATAAAAGCCCTGATTCATTAGAGCTTCGGTATTGTTCATAGTAAGGTTCATCATTATTGTTCAGAAGCACTATTCATCAAGGGTACTATTCAAGCGTACAATAAAGCATGGTTCTTAGCCCTGGATTTTTTTTTTTTTTTTTTTTTTTTTTTACGGTTGCACAGTTCTTTGCTTTTAGCCTCTCCCCCATGCACCGGTGCATGGAGGAGTGTGCTTCACTTTTCCCTACTCCGATCTTCTCTTCCGGTGTCGACTAGAGGAGGAGAATACGTCCTAGCTTGGTTCTTGTGTTTCTAAGGTGTTTATGAACCAAGGGTTGTCTCAGATACCATTTCATCCTCTCTAGTTACTTCTGTTTCTGCTTAATTTTATGATCCTCTAGTCTTTGTTGTTGCCCCCGTCACTTTTAATTGGTTCCTTGACAAACTTGGGTTTAGAGTTACAAAGGTGGGTCAAGTTTTTTATCTCCAACAAATTTGGATTCTGCTTTTAGCTATTTTTGGGTTTATTGATTTAGAGAAACTTTTGGCGGGACTTTGAGAATTGATACATTGTTAAGTTTGGGACTCATTTTCTATTTTGGTACTTCCTTGAAGGTGTTTGGGCTTAAACAACCACCACATCATAGCCTTGTAAGTTATTGCATAAAGATTCATCTATCGTTTCATCATTTTCCTTGCTGATGTTGCTTTTGAAGAAGGAAAACAACTCTATAAGTTGCGTTGTGTTCGTGTTCCCTCGTCGGTGTCGCCTTTGGATAGGAAATGCAACCGTCTGAGTTGCTTTCTGTGTTGGTACTTTCTGTTGGTGTTTCTGAATTTGGTAAGGTCCTGTTACTTTGAGGCTATTGTGCGTTCTTATGGGTGCTTTGGAACCTGGTGTGTTGCAGCCCTGTGCTTTAGTGTTGTTGTTTGAGCTTGCTTATGTTTCAATTCATTTGGTGGTTTCTTGTGGGTTTTATTGAACCTGAGGGTTGCTTGACCTATTGCATTTGTTCTGATGATGGCTTTGGGTCCTTTTTCACTGTTATCAAGCTCTTGTGTTTGCGTAGCCTTGTGAGTTGCTGGTTGTACTATTTGTGAGTTGTTGTGAGGGAGTTTTGGCTTCAATAAGAATCTAATTAGAGGGGAGTATTACAATTGATGAGATTTCATATTCTAATTTATGGGTCAGTGTTATAGAATAGGAAGTAAATATGTGTATATATTCCTATATTCGTTAGTATAATTTTATATGTGTGTGTGTTTTATGAATGAATAAAGTTTAAAAAAAATAGAAGGATTTCCAGTTAAAAAATAACAAAAATAAAATGATTTATAAAATGAATTTTTTTTTTTGTTAATCTAAATTAAAAATCTTCATGGAGAATAAAATTCACTCGCTAATTAATCATATACCTCAATTTCATGACCTTATTTCTCCCATGCCTTTTATAACAAGGTAAAGCCATAATTCTTTCATTATTTAATTGAATTTCATGCAACAAACTTCTAATAAACCAACCAAGCCACCGAAAATGGGACATTAATGGGTCTTCTAATATCTATCTGTTCATAAAGTACAGTGTGACTTCCAAGTCAAGTTTCATATGAAAGATTGTACTAGTCAATAGCTGTTTATTTCCTCATCTTTTCTTATCTACTATTACAGAATCAAATGTGCTCACAGGAAACCAGTAGCCTTTTATTTCCATTTTTTTGTTCCTCAAAAATTTCCCCATTATTAATTGTGAAACAATTTTCTATCATTCTTTCTTCTTTCTTCTTTCTACTGTTTTTCACTCAAGGAAAATATAATTTGAAGAATAAGGTATGCTTCTAGCCAGACCAACAGAAAATGACAAGCAACATTGACAGAGGAATAATAAAGTAGTGCCCTTCAAAAACGTTGAATTGACACCTAAAGACACTCCTGTAAAATCCCTTGAAAAAGAAGCCCATACAGAAACCGATAAATACACCTTAACCCATAGCAAATTAAAGGGCAGAATCTGGTATTCAAAAATTTGCCAATTCCTTTCCATCGATAAACTTCATATTACCACAAAAGAAAAGTGCAGAATTCCAATGTTTTTCTGCCTTTTTTCCATCACTAAGCACTCTCCATTTTCTACCGACAAACTTCTCTACCAAATCTGGACAAACCCAACAATTCTCTAAAAGATCAAAGAGGCAATTCCAAATTACCCAAGCCACCTCCAAAAGTAAGAATAAGACTTATCATGCTTATATCACATACGAATCAAAAGAAAATGCCTCAATACGCCACCTTCTGTACAAGTCGGTAGCATTCATTATATGGAAAACTGCAGATTAGGAGTTAGTTACCTTGAGTTGAGTGGTAGCTTAGCTTTCTAAATTCGATTGGCTGAGTGGGAAAATTGTTGCAAGAGAAAGCAAATAAGATAGAAATAAAGAATTTATAAAGAAAACTATCCAAAGATAGAACAAATCTTACCAAAATTTCATACAGTGCCAATATTACATTGGCTTGTTATGACATTAACTGAGCATGAATAATTAATTCATTTATAATAGAGGGAGGGAATGATACAGCTGTATGACTCTTGTAGGATCTTCCAAATGTATAGATAGAAATCACGGAGATCCCGTTGAACAATGGATTTGCATAATGGCTTGCTTTGCATACTTGGGGCATTAAACAATAATCTTTCCTCCCCACCAGTGGTGCAAGTTTTTTTTCTTCACTTTGTCCTCACAATAAGCCACCTCTCAAATTAACAACTCTCCAACTCACAGAACACAAAATAAAATGTACAAATGGGTGTTGCTTTTCATAACTTGAAGGATGTAACGAAATAAAGATGCTTGCTGTTTCAAGGGACTTTTCCAACAACCTTTCTATAAGAGCAATTTTAGCACAATTTGCACCAGAATAACATTTTGAGTATCGTGTAACTACAATGTCAACCAAAAGAAACAAAAATATACAAATCCAAAAGGTAGCACGTTAAAAAAAATTGAAAGGAAGGAATACAAGCATACCTCCATATTGGATGCAATTTTGACCACGTAATCAATCAGAGGGGTTTTGTCCTGATAATGAAATATTGTCTCACAAACAGCAGCAAGCTTCATCCAAATGATAAAATGTTTCAGAATCTTCAAGAAAATGAAAGACAAACCTCAATACTGAAACTAAATGTTAAGGATAACTATAAATCAGGTAGAAACCTAACAAAGAGAGATGATAAATGCTCTTAAAAAGATAATTTTCTGTGGAGAAACATAAAACTGTCATGTGCATCATGAAAATTTCACTCTCAAAATTGTGACATGTTTGTAACCCATTATGCTATCAAAAATATATTAAGACCTTTCTCTTATGCAATTTTTTTTGAATTTATATAAGTCAACTAATATATTGCCACATTTAATTTGTTAACTGGAAAATAAGATTAACTGAATCAGCATTCAACTGCAAGAAAACATAGAATATGAAAACAGTTGGTCTGATTCATTTTGCATGAATCTAGAAGTCATAGGGGAAAAATATTTAATCGTTACTGAACATCTCAATACCCGAACTCTATTAAAGATAACATGTAGATTTAGCAGGATTTCCAAATACCAAGAATTACCATGACATGGAGCTCTTTCTAGCGAATAGCCCATATGCATATACATATGTATTAACAGGATAAATTTGGAACATTATGATTTACAAGATGAAATTTAAAGTAGGATTCATCATCATATGATGCATATTATATTCCCATACGTCATCAAATATCCATTTGCTAACACCAGATTGCTGCAAGAGCTGAATGTATTTGAATAGCAGCCCTACAATATCCTGCATGTGTTCTGCATTCAATCAAGAAAAATAGTTTGCCAAGAAAACAGATCAGCTCCAGGTGTCAGACAAATAAGCTAAAATTAAACTTTGCAGCTCGGTCAAAAGATAAGTCCAAGGCTCACAGACCAATCAGACAAAACTGAAGTTGGAAAGAATACTAAAACTAACCATGACCAGCATCAGTAAGATCAATCACTACTTTAAAAAAAATAAGAAAACTCTCTCATCCAGTCCCCTTCACCAGCAGCCAAGCCAGTAGCCCATCGTGCATTTTTTTTTTTTAAGTAACCACTAACCAAATCACATGGTTAATGCAATTGGTTTTCAGAAAAGTACACACTACTCAACTCAACTCAACTAAGCCTTTATCCCAAAAATTTGGGATCGGCTATATGGATTCGCTTTCTCCACTCTGAACGATTTTGGGTTAAATCCTCAGAAATGTGTAATGCTTCTAAATCATGTTGTACTACTCTCCTCCAAGTCAATTTAGGTCTACCCCTTTTTTTCTTTCTATCCTCTAACCTAATGTGCTCTACTTGTCTAACTGGAGCCTCCGTATGTCTACGCTTCACATGACCAAACCACCTCAATCTCCCTTCTCTCAACTTATCTTCAATTGGCACCACTCCTACCTTTTCTCTAATACTCTCATTACGGACTTTATCTAGTCTAGTATGTCCACTCATCCACCTTAACATTCTCATCTCTGCAACTCTTATCTTAGATGCATACGACTCTTTCAGTGCCCAACACTCACTACTATATAACATAGCCGATCGTATGGCTGTACGGTAAAATTTTCCTTTCAATTTATTGGGAATCTTACGATCACATAAAACTCCCGTGGCACGTCTCCACTTCAACCATCCGGCTTTAATCCTATGACTAACATCCTCCTCACATCCCCCATCTACTTGGAGGACTGAGCCTAGATATTTAAAGTGATTACTTTGGGACAGTACCACTCCATTCAAACTAACTCCTTCCCTATCACCAGTTTGGCCTTCACTAAACTTGCAATGCATGTATTCTGTCTTCGTTCTACTTAACTTAAAACCCTTTGACTCTAGAGTACTTCTCCAAAGTTCTAGCTTTCTATTGACTCATTCTCGTGTCTCATCTATCAGAACAATATCATCCGCAAACATCATGCACCAAGGAATACTCTCTTGTATATGTTTCGTCAGTTCATCTAAAACTAATGTAAAAAGGTAAGGGCTTATGGCTGATCCTTGGTGTAATCCAATTGAGATCGAAAAATCTCTTGTGTCCTCTCCCACTGTGCGCACAATAGCAGTTGCTCCTTCATACATATCTTTCAATACTTGTATGTACCTAATAGATACCCTCTTTTGTTCTAACACTCTCCATAAGACCTCTCTTGGAACACTATCATAAGCCTTCTCCAAATCAATAAAAACCTTGTGTAGATCTTTCTTCATATCTCTATATTTCTCCATCAAGCTTCTAATGAGAAAGATTGCTTCTAATGAGAAAGATTGCTTCTATAGTTGAACGACCGGGCATGAAGCCAAATTGATTGAGAGAGATAGAAGTATCGTGACGTATTCGATGCTCCACAACTCTCTCTCACAACTTCATAGTATGGCTTATGAGTTTAATTCCCCTATAGTTTGAGCAACTCTGTATGTCTCCCTTATTTTTAAAAATAGGTACTAAAATACTCTTCCTCCATTCATTAGGCATTTTCTTTGAGTTTAGAATCTTATTAAATAATTTAGTTAACCATGCCACTCCCATATCTCCCAAATACTTCCACACTTCAATTGGTATTTCATCGGGTCCACAGGCTTTACCCACTTTCATTCTCTTAAGTGCTTCCTTTACTTCTAAAGATCTAATCCTTCTAGTATAATTCACATTCTTTTCTATTGTTCTATAATCTATATTTACGCTATTACCATTTTGACTATTATTAAAGAGATCATTAAAATAATTTCTCCATCTTTCACCAACACTTTTCCTTTTTTATCCTTAATGCACCTAACTTGATTGAGATCTTGACATTTCCTTTCTCTCCTCCTTGCTAATCTATAAATATCTTTCTCCCCTTCTTTAGTTTCAAGTTTCTCATATAACTTTTCAAAGGCCTGTGCTCTTGCTTGACTAACTGCCTTTTTTGCCTCTTTCTTTGCTATCTTGTACTGTTTATATGCCTCATTATTATCACATTTAGGTAATTTCTTATACCATTCCCTTTTTCTCTTCACTGCCTTTTGTACTTCCTCATTCAACCACCATCTCTCTTTTGAGGGTGGTCCATGTCCTTTAGACTCTCCAAGTACTTTTCTAGCTACTTCTCTAATCTTTGATGCCATCTGTATCCACATATCATTGGCCTCGATATCCAGCTTCCATACTTCGGACTCAAGAAGCTCATTTTTGAACTTCACTTGCTTTACTCCTTTGAACTCCCACCACTTTGTTCGAGCTACACTATTTCTTCTGACCTTACTTGAATTGTTCCTAAACTTGACATCCAAGACCACCAGCCGATGTTGACTTGTTAAAGCCTCTCCTGGAATGACCTTGCAATCCTTGCATAGAGTTCTATTTGTCTTCCTGGTTAAGAGGAAGTCGATTTGGCTTCTATATTGCCCACTTTTGAAAGTCACTAAATGGGACTCTCTTTTTATATAGTAGGTATTTGCTAGTATTAGGTCGTATGCCATAGCAAAATCCAGGATGCTTTTTCCCTCCTCATTTCGACTGCCAAAACCAAAACCTCCATGAACATTCTCATAACCTTATCTATCACTTCCTACATGTCCATTCAAATCTCCACCAATGAAAACATTCTCTTCATTCGGTATGCTTTGCATTAAATCATCCATATCTTCCCAAAACCTTTGTTTACTCTCACTGTCTAGTCCTATTTGTAGGGCATAAGCACTAACTATATTTATTGTTTCTCACTCTAGTACTAGCTTTACTAGTATAATTCTATCTCCTACTCTTTTCACACCTATTACTGCGTCTTTCAATGTCCTGTCTATGATTATGCCCACTCCGTTCTTGTTTCTCTCCTTTCCGGTAAACCACGCTTGTACTCGAATTACCCACTTCCTTACTTTTCTCTCCTACCCATTTAGTCTCCTGAATGCAAGCAATATTCACCCTTCTCCTTTCCAAGGTATCCACAAGCTCCATTAATTTTCCTGTAAGTGATCAAACATTCCAAGTACCAACCCTGAACCTCCTCCTATCCTGCTCCTTCCGAATTGGTCTCCTTCTATGATATCTTCTATTGTTTTCTATATCTATCTTGTGTTCTGTGCCACTATTTATTCTACTATCTGTCCTATGGACTAACTTCTTTACCCACACACGTCCATGATGTGGGAACGGGCTCACTTAACACCACACTCGGGCGTCGGCATGGTGCGTCGCTTTTGGTGAACGCCCTACACCCTTGCATATTTCTCACTACACCCGGGCTCCGATGTAGCGCGTCGTTAGTAAAGGACGCCCCAACGTTTATATCATTTGAATCCATATCATAGGGTGTGACGAAATTTTTACGCTGGTTGTCACCTACTGCAACCCTCTTCCTTTATCCGGGCTTGGGACCGGCTAAAGTAAATATGGAAAAATAAAGAAGGGCACAAAAGGGGGAAAGCAGATGAAAGTCACAATAGAAATATCCAGCACAAAGCTCTGTAATTTTAATCTCTGTACACAGACAAAAATATCCTCTGCAGACAGACTTATACACGCACATACTATCTGCAAATATCCTCAATAAGACAGGTACAACATTAGGGAATTAAAACATTTTATAAAGATAAAAGAGAGTGGCTACTGAACATAAAACCTAACCAGAATCGACAACCTTAATCTCTTTCGTTGTTGCATCAGCTGACATCAATGGTTTAATAAAGAACTGTGCAAATCTGAATAGTACATCACATGCAAAAAACCAAGCTCACAAACCTTATGAGGATACCGATGAAAATAACAAACTATCAGCAAAAGGAAACATGGATTTATCTATCCAAAGCATCTTCAAAATAATCATTGTTGACATCAAAATAGTAATTGGTGTGCTCAGAAGATGTAAAAGCATTAGCGCTGCCTCCATGCTAAGGATCAGGTAGACAAAATACACAGACAATGGAGTTGAGTAACAAAAATCATCAAAATATGTAATAAAGTAATAGTAAGCATTGCATAGGGCATTAAAAATCCATAGCGTGGATCAAGCTACAACTCAATCCTTACATAATTCACACTCAGAAATACTAATGCATATTTCAATTTCAAATTCCATATGATACAAATGATAAACCAACATAAGGAGTAAGCAGTGAAGTCCTTATCAGGAAAAAAAAAAGTTGGAGCACTACACATCGTACTAACTCTAAGGAAATAACACAGTATAACTTTTAGGGTAAATTATTATTTAGTCTCTGTATTTTAATGAAAGTAACTATTTGGTCCCTATATTTTAAAAAATATACTATTTAGTCCTTGTATTTTACCTCCATTAAATTGTTTAGTCGCTCTGTCAATTTTTCTGTTAGTCAATATTGGTCAAATTATTATTTAGTTCATCTATTTTAATGAAACTAATTAGTTAATCCCTATATTTTAGAAAAACACATTAGTTAGTTCCTATAATTTGACTTCGTTAACTATTTAGTCTCATAATTATTTTTTATACTTAAACTACCTTAATCTTTTTCCCCTTATTTCTCTCTTATCTTCTTTTATTTCTCTCTCCATATTGCATCTCCTCTACGCTCGCACCCTTCTCCCTCTCATTCTCTCTTTGCTTTCACCCGTTAATAAAAACGGTGCAAATTATCTATACAAAAAAAATTAATCAGTTTACTTAAATTTGAAAGTAATAAAGGAAAATTATTTTTCAGTGGTGAAAATATAAAAATGATATCTAAGGAATTGAAAATTTAAAAAAATATATAAATTCAGATTTAGTCCCCACAAGGTAAAATTTCTATTTTTATCTAATAATATAATTTTCAAAATGCTATATTTTTCAAAATACATTGATCAACTAATTAGTTTCACTAAAATAAAGAGACTAAATAGTCATATTTTTGAAATTATAAGGATTAACTAATTAGTTTTCTTAAAATAAAGGGATTAAATAGTAGTTTGAACAGCATAAATAGTGAAAAATTTAATGGAGGGACTAAATAGTTTAATGAAAGTAAAATACAAGGACTAAATAGTATATTTTTCAAAACACCAAGTAGTTAGTTTTATTAAAATATAGGGGGATAAATTTTGACAACTATCTCTGAACTTATCTAGTTGTAACATCACAGTCCCTTAACTTAAAAATGTAATATAAAACCCCATTAACTTTTAAATTTTGCATAGTAAAATCCCTCTAATATTTAATTACTAGTTTTTCAGTTAGACGCTGATCTAGACAGTTCCAGCATGGAGTATAGTCAGTATTTTTCTTTTCTCTCTCAAGCCATGTGTAAATTGAATCATTTTTATCTCTATAGATAGAATAATTTTTCATGCATAAAGAGAATAATTTTATATTTTGTGTAACACCCTTACTGTATCCATTCCGTACATTCTACTGTTCCGGTGACTAGTGTCGGTCTGGATAGCTAGAACGTTTGAAAAAATATTTAAACTAAAGTGAGGAACTATAATTAACTCAAATATTAACAAGAAAAATGTAGAAAAAATTTTAGAAATAAATATAACTAAGTTAAGTGAGCCGGTGCCCTAGCGATGGGTAACCCAGTGAAAAGTTGCGGCCCTCGCAACTAGGAGCCCTAGACTTCGGAGAAAATTCATAAAATAATTTTTAGGACTCTATTGAAGAGTCATTGAGGTTTCTATGGCATTAGAATGCCAAGAAAATGCTTAGAAAAATTTTTCAATCGATACAAACAATTTTAGTCTGTTAAGCCAAACGGAGGGCATTTTGATCATTTCGCCTTCAGAGGTAATTTTTGGCCGACTTGTCCAGTTAAGTAAATAATTATTATGATATAAAATATGAATAAATATTGCTAAAAATTTAATTGAAAATGAGTAAAAAAGAAAAGGAAAGAAAAATGAAAGAAATAGGGAATTATGATATCATATGATGTCACTAAAGCACTCCCACCCAATCACATTGTGACACATGTCCATAAACCACTTAAAAAGCATAAAATGGGCAGAAAAATTGAAGAAACCAATCTGTTTCTTCCCTTTCCCATTTCCAGCCGTGACTCTCTCATTTTCCCTCTCCCTAACCCATTCCTCCATGAAAGCTTAAGGCAAGCTTGAGACAACCCACCAAATCACCTCTAAACCCTAACTTCTCTTAATGAAAAATTATCCCTACCACTAGAGCAAGCCTTGGACAGCAATTTGAAGAGGAAAAAGAAAGGTTTTGGCAAGCTTGGGAGTAGCTCCAACAAGGTTAGTGTCCAATCTCTTAGCACTTTTACTTGATTCATGCTTAATGCCATGAGATAAGTAGAAAATGTGAAAAAAACAAAATAAAAATTATGTGTATCCATCCCTATAAATTTCAGCAGCCTAGGGGTGGTTAGGGTTTGATGAATTTACTTGATGTAAAGTGTTTATGAGCTGCCCATAGCATGAGATGAGTGCTTGAACATGATTGTGTAAGTGAAATGCAAATATAGTGCATGAATGAACTTGAGAATTTGGACATTTGAATAACATTAGGGTTTGCTCATGTAATGGTGCGTTAACCTTATAATGGTCAATTAGTGACCATTTGAATATGTGTGAGGAGGAATTGAAGTGAGTAAGGATGTTGGAGTGGAACTTAGGCATACTGCCCTTGGTGACCTGCAGGACTGGTTGTGAGTCCAGCAAGTTTGGGTGGCTATAAATGGAGTTGTAGAGGTTCAATTGGTGCAAGGCCAATTGTACATGAAACTAGACACATAATGGCATAACTTTGGTGAAGAAACCCTGCCCAGAAACCAAACCAAGTTGACCTAAAAAATGCCCTAATCTGGGTGACTTGCATTATGCCTGGGCAAAATGATCAAATGAATAGTGTTTATTCATTTGGTCATAACTCAGTGTAGAAAGGTCCAATTGGCCTGAAATTTTACCAGAAGTAAGCTGAGACATAGACCTACAACTTTCATGAAGAAACCAAACTCAAATTTTGATCATAACATGCTCAAAAACTGACCTGCAATCAGTGTACAAAACACTGTAGATTTGGTTCTGTCCAGAAAATCTGAAAAATTTGCAATCCGGCCAGTTATGGTGTTTAGGCCATAACTTGAGCTAAAAAACTCCAAATGGAGTGATTCAAAAAAAGAAATGTAACTAGACACAATAAGGAACAACTTTCATGAAGACAATTTTATCAAATTCTTACTGTACAAATGACCAATAGAACAGTAAACCTAGGGTATGAAATCTGAAAATTTTGAATAACATAAGATAAGCTTTGAAATGGTATTAGGAATCAATACCAACAAAAATAAAATGCAAAATGTGGTATCTTGGAGAACTTAGGTTCAATAAATTTATTATGTATTAAAAAGTCAACAATTTGAGTGAATAGTAATGTGAATAGTAATACAAAGACACAAAGTGTAAGAACTAAATTGGTAGAGGAAATTAAGGCATGAAATTTGGAATCCATGAAATGTTCATGGATTACTTGGAATAGGTAATTGAGATTTATACTCCCAACACCAATGAAGTTCATAATATATTAGCAATACAACTTGAAATATGAAATGTACTTTACATGAATAAATTGTTGAATGTATAAATGAGATAAAAGTGTCATTTGGGATTTAGGTTCCCATCAAGAGAGAAAGGAAAGATGTTTGAATGTAAATGGCACATGAAATCAAATGAATGTGAATTGAAATTAGTATGAATATTATGATGAATGTATAAATTATAGAATTTGTCATGAAATAATGAAATCATAAAACACAATATATTAATATTTAATGATATTATGTGCCCTTGTATTGCCTAGGCATGTGTGTCAGATTGGATAGATTGGCATGCCAATAGGGTATTATTTTAGCAGTACTGCGAAAGGCTTTATGCTCGTACTCATGGCTTTATGCCCGTATTCATGGCTTTTATGCCTGCACTCGTGGCTTAATGCCCGATTATGTGTTATCATGGCTTTTTAGCTATACTGACTGCATGCGTGGTTGAAGTTCTGCATCCCATGGTATGACGGCCCGAGGCACCGCGGTGTCCAGTGCTAACGACCCGTTATCCAATTTAGTCAGCCTGTCATAGGTTACTTGGGCAGTCTAATTTATTAAAATAAGTTATGAATATTAGCAATTAAAAATGCTAGAAAGTAAATAAATGAGAAGAAGTTCTGAAATAAATTAGATTAGTTCTAAAAATTTGTTCCTTAGAATGATCTGAAGTAAATTAAACTAGTTCTAAAAATTTTAAATATTACGAAATGATTGTAAACAACTTAAAAAGTATCAAGGAAGTGATAAAAAGACTAGTAGAAGAATTATAACGTAAATAACATTACAAATGTGACTTACATAAGAATATAAACATAAGTTTAAATTTTAGATTATTTGTATCTGGTACATTATTAATGCAAACTTCTGAACTGAGCACCTCCAAAGAAGAACATGGCAGGATAGAGGACAGTTAATATTAGAAACTAAATTAATTATAAATCTAAATTTTTTGAACTATGGTTTATTTCTACATTTATTTGTATATTATTTTCTTGCTATATTATTGCACCACTAAGCAGTAATGCTTAGCACGATGGATTTGTTTCCTCGTGCAGGTACTGAAGTTAAAGCCCAGCGAATACCAAACAGAGATTTTAGAGTTTCTGATCTGCAGAGTGTTCAAGGTTGTCACCTCCTCAGCAATGCATATAGATAGGGCCCATATAGATCATATTATGTATTTTGTACATTATAATTAGTTATTATTTGTAGTGTAAACTATGAATTGTATGTTGAAATATAGATTATGGAACTGTAATTAATTTGTAGATCATATAAATTATGAAATTATGTAATTATTTTGTAAATTATGTAAATTAAGGAAATTAGAAAATTTTGCTTATGTAATTTGAGAATGTTTACATATGAATTGAGTATGAATGGAATTATACAAATGAGTATGTGAATTACAAGAATTGAAAGTGAGATGAATATGATGAGCATGAATGATATTTTTATCATAAAATATTATTGAAAATTTCAAGCAGGTGAATAGTAAAACACGTCAAATGATAATAAAATAGGGGAAACTCCGTTAGTTTCTCTGTCGAAAAATAATCAATATTAAATATAACGAGAACAAAATTTTTAAAGAAATCAAATAAGATAAGTTAGGGTGCTCTGGCACCGAATGTAGCACACCTCGCTCGGTTACACTGTAGTCGGGTGAGGGGTGTTACATTTAGTGGTATCAGAGCACGGTTTAGGCGTTTCTAGGTCTAGATAGAGTCCATACCATGCATTGTATTTGCAAGAGTCGAGGTGACACTAATGCAGATCTGTTTGTTTTTCTTATTTTGATTAGGATATGAACCCCACATCACAAAGAGCAGTAGATGAGGAAGTGGAGAGTCGTGCTCCACCTGCAGCTGAGACTGGGGCCGTGGAGAACTCGCTCCACCAAAGACCAAGAATACACTGCAGACCTCACCGACTATTTTTCAGCAAATGGCTGAATTCTTCAGACAGATAGCTAGGGTTATGCCACCACCACCACTTCCACAGTAGAAAATCCCATCTGGAAAAACTGAGAAAATTTGGGGCTATGGACTTCATTAATAAGAAAGAAGATGACTTGGTGGCGGCTGAGAATTGGCTAGATCGTACCATAAGGGTATTGAAGCAACTGCATTGCACCCCAGAGCAGAACTTAGAGGGTGCTATGTCCCTACTTCAAGATGATGCCTATCAATGGTGGGACACTATATATAGTGAGGTCCGGCCAGAGTTGATAACTTGGGATTTTTTCCTTGCTGAATTTAAGAAGAAGTATGTGGGAAGTGTGTACCTGGAAGACAAGAGAGGAGAGTTTATTAGTCTGAGGCAGAGGCAGTTATCAGTAGCGGAGTATGAGAAGGAGTTTGTCAGACTAAGCCGCTACGGAAGAGAGATAGTCCCCACAGAAGCAGAGAGGTGCAAAAGGTTTAAAGAGGGGCTAAATGACAACATTAAAATAATGATTACTGCCTTGGGGATTACGAACTTCACGAAATTAGTTGAAGCCGCACTGAAAGTAGAAAGGGTCAGTGTAAGTGAACAGAATAGGAAAGATAGGCAGCGTAAGAGGGAATTTGGACCAGGGCAGTTAAGTATACCGACTGATAGTAAGAAGCTTAAAGGTTCTGGTTCACAAGATCAGACACAGGGTCAGAGAGGCCAGACTGGGATATCTATAGCTAGCTCCCCAAGCACAGTAACAAGGGGATTAGCCCTAGTGCCTGAATGTATACACTGTGGTAGGAGACACAGAGGGGAGTGTCGACTGTTAACTGGAAAGTGTTTCAAGTGTGGGGCTACGAATCATTTCATAAGAGATTGCCTTCAGAGGAGTGGTTCAATAGCTCCGGTACAAGTTGTGTCACACCTTACCCCTCTGTAAGGCATAACATGATCCCATAGAATACCTAATGAACTACCGAACTTCACCTACCGATAATTCATTAAGTACACTACAAGGGATTTTAAAACTATTTTCTTGCATTTTGGAAGTGGTGAGCATTTTGGTAGGAATTAAAATTATTTATTCAAAGCTTATAAACTAGTAAAAATTTTGACAGAGTTTCGTTTGTATTTGGAGAAAACAGTTCTTCAAATACCTGAAAAAAACACTTCCAAAAATTTTTCACAACTCCCAACCACCAAATAATTTCAAGTCAACTCAATTTAATCCACTTCAAAAATAATTCCACAATCCAATCAAAGTTTATCATCTCAAAATATTTAATAACTTCATTCACAGTGCATAAAGTATGAAATTCACAAACTACAAATATTAATTTACAAAAAGAAGTTCCAAAAATAACATTATTATAACTTATTATACAACTGCTCACTTTACATTGATACTTATGACATTATAGTATTTACATCAAAATAACTACAAGGGTATAAAACAATACCCGTACAGGAAAGGTCAATGAAGTCTTCAATATCGATAGCAGCTCACTCTGCTGCTTTCTCCTTGCTCTTATCTACGACAGCAATAAAAGCTGTTGCTGAGTACTAGGACTCAGTGGTGCACAACATACTAAAATAATCTTTATGTAGAAATAAAATCACATTTATTCAAAATTTGAACTGAGCATGCGAGTTAAACACAAAAAAAAATTTATGAGATTTTAATCCCAAACAATTTCATTTTGAAGTGTCAAATCACATTTCTTAAAACCCACAGTTAGATCATGCCATTCGAAACAAATAGAATCTCAATAGGCAGAAGCTAAAGAGAAATCACATCACAAGGCTAGCTAGCTCAAATATATGGATATCCATTCACATCCTCTTCTACTGGCACACCTCAACACTTCTCCAGAGAAGGAATCAAAAATCGAAATTACCCCCACTAGTCGTGCTAGTGAGGTGTTCAAATATATGGTCATGACACTGTGGTTTCAAAACTTATCTTAACAATTTGCTAAACATTGTCATTTCAAATATATACAATAACTTTCATAATTAAAATCAAAACATCATAAATAAGGTCACAATAAACTTTCAACAATTCAAAGAAAAAGTAAAATGCATATTTCATTCACTTTATCAATGAATTTTAAAGCATAGTGATGTTGTGCACAAACCTCAAGTGAGTCGCCTCTTGGCCTTGACTCGATTCCTCGGATTCTTTCCCAGTATTCTTTTCAACTGAAATACACAATTTTACAGTGTTTCAGTACCATAATTTAACATAAATCCAAAAATAAATTTAACTTCACTTTTACCTAGCTCTAACGTGCTAAATTCGACGTTCTTGAAATTTTGTATTTTGGGTTACTATTCACTATACTATTTAAGTCAAATTATTGACTTGCTAAGGCTTAATAGGTATGGGAATTCCAACTTCACCCATATACCACATTTTGGTCACTAAACTTGTTGGTTTTGGTCATTTTCTCAAAACTTAGGTCTTTTAGGCAAAATTACCAAATTTTCAGTTTTGGTGTCCCTAGTTGCATTGTTCCATTAGTCACCTTACTGTTGAAATTTGGCAAAACTTCCTTCATAGAAAATGTTCCCTATTGTCTTAAGTTTATTCTCCTTTTTAAATCACTCCAATTAGAGTTTTGTAGCTCAAGTTATGTCCCAAATACGGTTACTGTTCATGCTACAGATTTTAGTTCTGGCAGATTTATTGATTCAAATTCGTTCAGCAATTTGATCAAGTTAAGTCCATAATTTAGTCTAATTTTCTTCATATGAAATGTTCTACTATGTCTTAGGTTTCCATCGGTTCAAGAATCGCTTAAATCGGAGTTTTCTAGAGAGAGTTATAGCCATTGAAACTTTACTGTTCATAAGGTAAATCTGCAGTCCTACAGATTCAATGATTCAATTTTGCTCAGTGATTTGATTGGGCCAATGGCATAATTTGGGTTGGTGTTCTTCATGAAAGTTTTAGGTCTATATCCCATCTAACCACTGGTAAAATTTCAGGTCATTTTGACCTGCCTAGCTCAAGTTATGACCAAATGAACAAATATTGTTCATTTGGTCAGTTTGTACAGGGCAGCCTGCAATTTCCCAACTTTGGTCAATTGGTTCACTAGGTTTTGGTCACTTTTTGGGCATGCTTCCTAAATGAAAATTGTGTCATTTAGTGCCTATTTTCATTCCCAATTGGTCACATACCAATTGGACTTGTAAAATTTCATTTTTGGTCCCTCAAAGGAAATTTTGATCATGCTGCCAGTAGCATGACCACACTCCCTCCGAATTTGGCTTTAATTCCAACACTTCTAACATACTTAATTAGGTCACAAATGACCATTTTTCACTTCACATTAGGTCAAAGACACCATTTACCACTTCCTCACATTTGTGGTCTTTAAACCCTAATGTCCAAAACCCTAAGTTGCCAATTTCTTGCATTTAGCTACTTTCAAACTCTTTAATCATAACCACTCACTAATTCAAGGTTCAAATACCCATTCAAGTAAATCAAACCATGCAAATCACCCTCCCCTTCATGCTGGCCGAATTTCAACTTAGTCCCTCAATAATTTGTTTCATTTCATTTTAAGTTTATTTACAAGTAATTCAAGCTAAAAACATAACAAGTAAACTAATCTTGCATCTTAAATCACTAACCTTTGTGTAGCAACTTCTAACTCCCCTTTTCTCCAATTTTCTTTCTTTTTCTTGCTCCTCTATACTCTTCAAGATGCAAGGATGAGGTTTAGTGGAGAATTTTAGGGGAACTTATGGTTAATTTAGGGTGTATAAAGCTTGAGCTAAGAGCTCTAATGGAGATTTGAGAGTGAGCTTTGGGAGAGGGAAAGTGGACGGCTGGTTTTGGGAGAGAAGATGAAAATAATTTCTTTTTTTTATGTTGTTTTTATCTTATTTAAAAGATTTTAACTTAGTCAAATTTGGTAGGAAAAGAATTTTTTTATTATGACACATCCTTGATGTCACACATGATGATGTCATTACCTTTTTAACTTTTTCATTTTCTTTTTTTTTCTATTTATTTTTCTATTAGTTCTTTAATTTAATTCTCGATTCCGAAATTTTCTTTTCTCCGATTTTATTTGACAGTTAGGTCATGATTCAGCTCTCGGGGTCAATTGACCAAATTGCCCCTCGCCGGTTCAACCCGGTTTGTAAATAATTCAATATTTCTTCCGGCTCCCTGACCTAATTATTTGACTGACTTAACAGTTCTTTTTCGTGATTTTCTCTTTTCCACTGTGTTTATAATAGTACTAAGGACCGCAGCGTCACATTTTACGGTTCGAAATTTGAGTTTAAAATGACTTCGCAGTCCTTCCCGAGAAGATCACCCATCGCAGTGACTCTCGGCTCGTTTAACTTCTTATGTTCTGTTTTTCTTATTTATACTTAACTAATTGAACATTACTAATTATTTGTGTTTATGGCTTCTCTAGTTGTCTTAAGTGTGGTTCTAATCCCCTTAATTGTCCGGACCGACACTAGTCACCGGAACAGTGAAATATACTAGGCTATACAAATAGGGGTGTTACAAGTTGATAGACCTGCCCCTACAGTTCAAAGGGGTAAAAGATCGGGTAGAGCAGAAACGGCTGACATTTCACAGAAGATTATTTCTGAGACAGTTGAAATTCCCGAAGTCAGGGTTGCACCATAGGTATATGCTATAGAAGCTCAGGAGGAGCCAAACCCAGACACTGATAAGGCGATACAAGGAAGTGAAGAAACAAGGAGGTAGCAACTCTACGATTACTTAAGTCAGGTAAATTTCGAGGACGAAATTTAAATTAGAGGGGAAGAGTTGTAACACCCTCACTGTATCCATTCCGTACATTCTACTGTTCCGGTGATCAGTGTCGGTCTGGACAACTAGAACGTTTGGAAAAATATTTAAACTAAAGTGAGGAATTATAATTAACTCAAATATTAACAAGAAAAATGTAGAAAAAATTTTAGAAATAAATATAACCAAGTTAAGTGAGCCGGTGCCCTAGTGATGGGTAACCCAGTGGGAAGTTGCGGTCCTCGCAGCTAGGAGCCCTAGACTCGGGAGAAAATTCATAAAATAATTTTTGGGACTCCAGTGAAGAGTCATTGAGGTTTCTATGGCATTAGAATGCCAAGAAAATGCTTAGAAAAATTTTTCAATCGGTACAAACAATTTTAATCTGTTAAGCCAAACGGAGGGCATTTTAGTCATTTCGCCTTCAGAAGTGATTTTTGACCAACTTGTCCAGTTAAGTAAATAATTATTATGATATAAAATATGAATAAATATTGCTAAAAATTTAATTGAAAATGAGTAGAAAATAAAAGGAAAGAAAAATAATTGTAGTGTTACAATTATATAAGTTCAATGATAGTTGTTGAAATTTATCCAAATATAGGGACTACTTAGAAATTTTCCCTAACTTTTAAGCCATTAAACCATAGCCACTCAGCCAGGATCAAGCAAGTATTCAATGACTTACAAAGTTTACACTCAGAATGCTAATGCATATTTCAAATTAAAATTGCATATGATACAAAAAAAGACCAACATAAGGAGCAAGCAGTGAAGTCCTTGTTGAAAAAAAAAAATAGTTTGTTGGAGCACTACACCTTATACCAACTCAAAGGAGAGAACCTAGTATTACTTAAAGCCATTAAAGCAAGTAGCACTGTAATATACTTGGAGAAACTATCCTCCAATGTAGGGGTGTGTAAACGGTCAGTTCGATTCTGAACCGAATCAAACCGAAAATTGAAAATAAAAAATTTAAAAAATCGAACCAAAATGATTATTAAGAGAAACTAAACCGAACCAAACCGATAAATATCGGTTCGATTCGGTTTTAAACCGATCAAACTAAATTTTGTAAAATTTCATATTTTCAACATTAAATCTCAATAACAAAAACATAAAAAAAAAAACTTAAAAATCAAAACTAAAAAATCTTAGGGTTTCCTTGATATATATATATATATATATATATATATATATATATATATATATATATATATATATATATATATATATATTAGTAATTTCAGTTCGGTTCGATTTTTTTTTATTTTTTATAAAAATAATCGAATCGAATCTATTAATCGAAATTATTAAAATTTATAAATCAAACCGAACCTATTGAATTTTAAAATCGAATCGATTGAACCGAATTAACTTGGTTCGGTTCGATTTTTCGATTTAAACCGAAATCTACTCTCCGTGCTCCGATGGATATTTCTCACTCGCATAAAATAGCATATGCTCTGCAAAACAAATGTGGTAAGATCCAACAATTAAAAATAATAATAATAAAATAAACAAAATTACAGAAACATAGATACCAAAAAGAAAGAAGAAAGGAAAAAAAAAAAAAAAAGGAATCTGAAAGGCGAATATCTACTCTGACTCATCACTTAAAAGGAAATATAAACAAGGTCACATTAAAAAGTTAATACAAAGAAAACTTCAACATTCATAATTATAAATATAAAGATAGAAAAAAGAGAGAGAGTAATAACCCAGAAAATGGGCAAGGCCTTCGAGGCCAACAGGGTCGCTGAAGGAGCCAACACTGACATTCATAGAAACAGCACACTGAAAGGGGATTAGATTAAGAATTGAGTAGTTAGATATATTGAATTCGATAAGCAAGACTTTTAAGATTTAAAAGGAGGAGAAATTTTTCCTTATCCGTCTCAGCATCGTTGATAAGAAGGACCTGAAGGGAATTCTTGAGAACTATCCTCCTGTAGTTTCTCTTGTCCTTTCTTGGCTTCACTATCTCCACCTCCTCTTTCCCCACCGCCATTTTTCTTCTGTTCCACAGAGAGAGAGCAAGATAGAAGACAAGAAAGATAAAAGATGGTTACTTTCACAGAGAAAATATGAAAGAAAAACTTCCTTCTCCTCCTGTGGTTGTTCTTATAATTATAAGGTGTAAGTGTGGAGTGAAGGAACCCTCTCAGATAGAGTCCCCTCGTGTACTGTACAGTCACCTGTTTTCGTCTGCCGCTAAGCTGTTTGGATAAAAATTAACTTTTTTTTTTTGCAATTTTTAAAAGTTTGGATAAAAGTATTTTTTTTAAGTTTTATTTATTTTTTTAAGGTTTCAATTCGGATGTGTTTAGAAATTAAAAATTGAAATTTTGGTAAAATTTCAATTCAATTTTTTTATTTTGATTTTAGTTTAATATGATTTTCCAATTTTCAATTTTAATTCAATTTGATAACGTGAATTTAATTCTCAATTTTTAAAATAATTTTATATAATTATTTTTATAAAAAGTCATATTTAAATTATTATTTAAATTTTAAAATAAATAATTAATACATAGTATATTATATAATATTTTTTTTAATGATTTATAAATTATGTAATCTTTATATATATATATATATATATATATATATATATATATATATATATATATATATATATATATATAATTTAGAATTAAGCATATATTATAACATAGGGGTATAAATATATAATATATTTTTTAACTATTTATTAATTATATAATCTTTATGAATATAATTATGGATTAAGCACATATAGTATAACAATATAGTTATAATAAAAAATTATAAAGTAATTTAATATATTTATAACTAAAATTATTAAGAAAATGTACAAAAATCATAATTATATATAGATATATAAATATACATAATTATATTAACAAAATATAATATATTTTAAAAAATATAAAAAAAATATATGTATAAATTTAGTTCTTGATTCAGTATAATTCTAATTTTATTTTTAATGAATAACTAGAATTGAATTAAAATATTAAAATAAAATTAGTTTAATAGGTTCTTTAATTCAATTTAAAATCCTAAAAACTGTGCACAGTCCTAATTGTGGTTAATAAAATTTTGTTTTACCCAATTCAAATAAAAAAATATTAGATATAGTAATAAACTATTCATTAAAAAAAATATAATAATGCATATAAATTTTTTATGTAATAAAAATTAAAAAAATCATGAAATAACAACTTTTCAGTATTTCTTCTTTTTTAAAAAAATGTTATATGATTTATTATCAATATTATTAAAAAAATTTTCATCAATTTATTTAAGCAAAGAATCGTTAAATAATTAATATTTCATTCAATTCAACAATCGAGCTTTCACAACTTTCATTACAAAAAAATTGCCCTTTAAATACTTGTAATTATAATAACTAATATTAACACCAATTTCACAATTAAATAAAATAGTTGATATATGAAAATTTTCTTTATTTGGATTAACTTTGAGAGAGATTACAAATTTCCTTAATTATTGAAAACTCACCATTGAAGTGCATATCAATAATATAAGCTCTAAGTTGACTATCAAGGGTTACAAGTTTCATAAAAAATCACATGGGTAAATTTGAGTCAGACGAATCGATTTTTTTCATCAAAAATTAAAATGAATCATAATATATATATGTATATTGATTTTTTTTTTCATCAGAAATATTTTTCATCAATAATTTAAACATTAGTAGTGTCTAGGTAGCAACTGCAGATTTCTCAAAAGGGAATAGCGATATTATTAATTGTACGGTATTTAGGTTTTCTTTTGCTCAAATTATTAATCACATTTAGAAGGTCAAAAATATTAATTATTATTTTTTTAATTATAATAAATATTTATATAATTTTATTATTTTTATGTAATTTAAATTTTAAATATATTTTTATGAATCCATATTGTAACTCGATTTAAAAGTTTGCGCTGTAATCCGATTGTGATAAAAAATAAGATATTCAGTGGCAACAGATGATACAGGTAGATAAGGAAATACATTGAGATTATGATTTGATAGTTATAAATAATTTTATCTTATTATGAAACTTTTTTTTCTTGTCTTATGCATAAATGTAAGTCTTATGATCCATCGTATAAATTCACAAACTTAAAATAATTATATAATGGTGCAATTGTGGATATTCATTTGGATTGCGAGTCTGTTATAACACACTTTTTCAAACTAATAAATTAAAATAATTAGGTGAGATCATCTTACAACATCCCAAGGAGCGGAGTCGTACGCCTTGGGAATATCTAACTTGGCGTAGGCCTAATTTTAACCTGTGAGTGCTTCTCTAGCCGATTGATGAACATTCAGGCAAAAATTATTAGTCTGAAAAAGTAACAAATAAAATACGTGAACTCTCACAAGTTATGGTAAGAAGCAATTGTTACAACCCGATAAAATCCAGAATTGGGATTCAGGATTGTTCTAAGCAAGAACCATCATTACAGTCCTTAATCACCTCAATTGGTGATTGTTTTCCTGATATATTATTGTCACAATTTCATTTAACTTGAAATGCAGAAGCTTATACATCAATGTTTTTCGTTTAAAACTTGAAGAAAATTTTAATCCTTACAACTTTGTACGATCAAAGGATCCTTTGAAAGAACTGTGAAGAGGTTGTGATCTTCTGAAACTATAAATATCCTCTATCTGAACCTTGTTCAGCTCAGCTTGCTCACCTGTATCTGATGTGTACTCGAGTGAATGTAGGCTGCCATAAACACGTATGCTCAATGTCCTCTTCTGAGGTGCACCAATTCTTATATATTCGTCGAAAAAATCAACAAATTCTTGTTTTGTGAGCCGCTCTAGTGCTGCAACCTGTATTAATGCCATTCATAAGGATAAACTTGCATCATGCTCTTGGATTTTGGGATTAACAGTGCATGGGTTGGGGAGTTACACTCTACTAGTTTCTAAAAGTTCCACTGATTCATAATAGTTTGAATCATGGAAGTGTTTCAAAGCAATTATGATACTCATACCTCGCATTCTATGCGATCAAACTTGAGAGTCCCAACAACAATCTCATGCCAATAAAATCCAGATTCTTCCCATAAATTCTTGTGCTTCTCAAGTTTCGTATCAATCAATGCCTTAACATTGCTCTGCACAACAGCCAGTTCATCAGTTATTTTACAATGGAAGGTGGCAATGGGCAATCCTTTCAAAATCTAAACTTTACTGTTGACTCACCAAAAGGTCCAGTTGGTCTTGAAACAAATTGTTCAGATAATAAACAAATAATAATGATGTTAATTAATTGTTAGTGCCCCTGTTGCTATGCATAAGATATTGTAATTATTGGCCGAAACTCAGCTCAGTATGCGAGCTATCTTAAGACGAGTTAATTCAACAACCAAACTAATATGCTAAAGTGCTGTTGATGAGCTAGTAATCATTTCAATTTCAGGCCACATGAAAATGTTCTTCTCATTGTTTGTAGAACTTTAAAAATGAATTGAAAAACCAATACTATAACCACTAATTTTTATGACTATCATTTAGGTTACTGATATGAGAATCTTAAAGATAGATAGCATAATGGTCCTCATACTGTTAATTCAGCAGTCTCTAAAACAACTATTAGGACATGGTAACTACTTGCACATTCAACATAGCAATTAAAAGAAATTTTTAGAGTTATCTTCATACTAGGCCATAAGAATACTGTTGACTTATAGTGTGCAGAGGTGGGTTCAATATAATGTTCATGTCCATAGTCATGATTATTTTGGATTTATATCTAAATATATTCAAGTAAACTCTAACTAGTCATTAAGGAATTTATCTTTAAACTAGTTTATATCATGTCCTGTTTAGGCTGTGCATGTTCATTTCTGTGTCGTAATTGGATCTCTCAATAAATTTTGTTGTGTTCAGATAGTGTGATCAAGTACTTCAAGATGAAGTCCAAATAAATATGCAGAAAAAAAAAGGATACTCTGAGACTATTATCTCCAATCTCACCTTGAACTCCACATCAGTCATCTCATAAATTTTATTTTCAAACAACCTGAGGAATGCCTCGACTCTCAAATCAATATACCCCGGATCCTGTCCAGTTCACCAAGATCAATTTAGAATATGGTGGAAATTCACACAAAAAAATTGCAGCATACCTTTACTGTAGATTGAACGATAAATTGTAATCCACGAATACCATAATCATTCCTGCATAGTGTGATAAGTTCAACTGCATTATAGGTATTTGAAGTTTCATGAAATGTTTACGGAAAATAGACTTTTGCATACCTCTGTGTGAGGTGAGTAATGTACCCAAGTTGTTCAACTGTTCTCAGCTGTTGGAAGGTTGGTTGCGTTGCAATTAGAGTAAAAAGCTGAAGTTTCACATTCAGCATAAATTCATCTTGATGAACCTAGATAATTCAATCAAATGGATTCAGCAACTACATCATTCTCTCTACCAAAAATAAAATCTTTTAGTCAAATCAAATGGCCTGGTAAAGATCATAGGAATAAATGATTTCAGAAACAATAAACTCAGCAAAAGCAAGCAAAGTAGGCCAATTAAAGAATGTCCAGATAGATCATAGCATGGTAAAGAGAAGAAAAGAATGAAATAGAAGAGGAAATTTATTAGTTGCAGACTCTGTCCAGACAAAGAAGAAATTGAAAAATTTTCCACTTCTCTGTTAAAACTGTACCGAATAACATCTCAACAAAAACAGTAGTCTTTCCATCAAGTACCATTGAATGTTCCAACCTCTAAAGGACAGGACCCAAATTGAAGGGAATGAGTCCTTGAGCTTTTAACATAATCCCTGATTCTCCAAGTAGGTTTTATGGTCAATGAACATTCACACATTAATCCCGCCATTAATATAATAACCAAATCTGAACAAAACATCCCAGCAAATGGTGGAACCATCAGAACCAATAAGGCATTCACATTTTAGTGAGGAAAAGAAAAAAATGAAAAGGTCTGATCAATAATTTATTGAGTAGGATGAATCATATGCATTAGAATTCATAGAAATATATGTTCTATTACTTTTGTTTTAGCAATTTCAGGTTTAGGCTCCTATCTAAGTTGACGAGTATTTTGTGCTTAAGTTTCATACAGCCTAGAAAATTAGTGAAGATATGAATTGGGAAAACGATATAGTTGAGTAACAATATTAATTAATTTATTAAAATACTATATTTGTAGGAAACCAAAGAAACATCAAGAATGCAACATCTGTTAAAACACAAATCTGATTAAGATATTTAAAATTTTCTCCTCATGTTGAAGTAATTGATGAGAAAAAGGAGAGGTAGGAAGAAAACGCAAGCATAGGTGATAGTAAAAAAACTTACTTCCTCATAACAAAAATGGTTTACAATAAGGATAAAAGATGTAACCCGGCAAGACCAGAGTGATTAACATTTGTTGTTACCTGAATATAATGTACTAGAGCAGAGTTCTCATTACTTGGATTCAAGCCTTTGATAGGGTAGACATAACTCATACCGCTTTCAAGCTTGATAACCCTATTTGTCAAATGCTGGGATTGGAATAAAGGTTGGCATATAGGGTTTGGACCCTTGAAGAAAACATCTTCAACATACTGAATTATGGACTCTGCCTCACTGCATTCAATGTTACCTGAAATTAAATAAGATTAAATAAATCAAAGACAAGAATCATAGTAATCCTAGAGCTTTCAAGAAAGTAATCAAGACTAAAAGACCTGCTATGTAGCACTCTAGGAATGCCCTTGAGAGCATCATGGGAGTAAACTTTATAAGATCTTCAGCTTCAAGATGAGGAAGAGCTTCTAGTTTTTCCATCCATGGCCATGTCTGGTCGCATAGCAATAAATAGCAATAGTACATAGCTTGCCCGTAGGGTTGTTCAAACTTGTTATTTTCATAGTCCTTTCCCAACTTTTCCTGATAAATAATATATAGACTGTCAACACCAATTTCATCCACTCCTTGATTAATTTTCACACCCTAGACAGTGTTGATGAATGTGCTACCTATACAGGCACCCAAAAACAAATGACTGTCTTCTCTTTTTGAAGGAAGGAAGAAAGAAATTCTGGTCTCATAATATTGCCACAAGCTTTGGGCATAACTTGGCATATCTATATCTAGATCTATAAAAATCTAATAAACCTGGTCTCTAAAATAAGTTCACCTAAAAGTGACCAGTGACATTCTATGATATTTTTTTCATTTGTCTATTTACCCCTATCTTATTATTGCCACTATTTAAGATGTAATTTTTTAGTTTCTTAATATTTGACAAAAATTTAAATAAAATTAATATATATCTATATTTATAAATTATAATTGCAAAAAATATACATTTTTATCATTAATATTAATTAATATGTATATATTAAATAAACTTTATTAATCCTATTATTACTACTAATTAATATGTGACTTTTTAGGATAATTGAGTTTTTGATTCCCATTTTAGTGGAAACAACTAAAATGAAGAAAATGTTAAGCAGGGGAAACAAGCCAAATTGACTTGAACCATATTGGTTGAGGCAATTCCGAGCTTAACAATCAAACTATGCCAACAGTTTTTAGCACTTTTTGGATATATATATAATAATTAATATTTTTATCAATAATAATAATTAATATGCATATATTAATATGTATATATTACTACCACTAATTAATATGTGACTTTATAATTTCTTAATACTTAATATAAAAATTAAAATAAAATTGATAAAATTTATATTTATTAATTATAATTGCAAAATATGCAAATTTTTATCATTAATAATTATTAATATGTATACATTAAATAAAGTTCATTAGTCTTATGAATACTACTAACTAATATGTGACTTTATAGTTTATTAATACTTAATATAAAAATTTAAATAAAAGTAAGATATATCTATATTTGTGAATCATAATTACAAAAAATTCTTAAATTTAGAACTGCTAAGTGTAATTAATTAATAATACAATCAAATAACTAAGTGATTGCCCATAATTTTAATGCAGCTTATTTTTATACTTTTTAGCTATATTTTATCAGTAATTGTTAATAACTAATGTGTATATATTAAATAAAATTTATTGTTCTTAGTAAATTTATGGTCATATTAACTAATCACTTATTTTCAATTCTTAGTTCTTAACCTAACATCTATATAAATATTATTATAAAAATGAGTTATGAAATAAGGTCACAACGTAAGTATGATAGGATGATAAATAGGCTAATGACAAGTAAAATGAAAAATACTTAATGAATATAACAGTGACATATAAAAGCCATAGTCACAATACCAAGTAAAATTACTATGGAAAAAATAATTCTACTAAATTTTAGTAGAAAAAAAGCCAATCTAAATATAAACCTCCATCATCACAGCTTGAAAGTTACAATAAAAACAATGTAGAGATGATGAACAAAAGTTTCCATAAATATTTACAAGATATGTAAAATTTAAGATTTTTTTGTACATTTTTAATTAATATTTTTTCTAAATTTAAATACTATATTTTTATTATTTATTCTATTACTAATTTTAAAAAAATTAAAAATATCCGCGCGGGTGAGTGTCCAGTGTATGTGTCTGTGTCTGTGTGTATATATATTAAATAGGATTATACCTAAGGTTCGGAATTATTGTAGGCTTAATTTTATCTTATTATGTTAATTAGTCCTTTTCTGTATTCTTCTAAATATTGTACCAAAGCCGTGAACTTTAGTCCATTCAAATGTTTCCCTATCTGTCCATAATTTTTTGTCTAGTGTAGATGTGGCTTGGTTTCAAGTTGAGAGAAGGGTGGGCCAGTCATATTTCTATGAACAAATAAGCAATGTCTTCCCCAATCATGTTGGTTTTCAAGTTTCAAGTGATCAACTTATCCACTATTCCACTTCACCTCAAAATCAGTTTAGTACAGAAGCATGCATGTTTGAAATATATTCTGAAGAAAATACAGCAATTTTAATGTAAAAAAGTTGAAAGAATTTGAGAATAAGTATTCTTAGTTAATACCTTAATCACAGCAAACCTGTCAGGATTCACATAAAATTTTGCAATTTTTCCAATGACATTTTCCAGCAAGGTCCTCAGTTTGTCATTATAACCAGTCAGAATCACCTATGAGGGTGAAGGAATTTAAAAGCAAGTTAAAACATGCAAGTGGTGTTGCATCATGCTGAGAGAAAGAAACAGCAGCCAAACAAATATTTCGTAACATGATTTTCTTTTCACAAGGAAGAATCTCATGAGAAGAAAAAAAGCTTGCGATTTTGAACTTGTATTTCTAGCCCATTTCCTAGGTATTGCAAAGGAAAGAAATAACGAAATACTTCAAAAGTGTTGAACAGACTGGTTTTTGAGAAAAATCAGTATATATTATTGTATTTTTCAGTATAAACATGCTTTACACACTCTTCCTATTTATACACAAGAAATCTAGATACAACAGGAATTCTAGACTAATTAGGAAATGAAAGGAGGAAGATAACTGAAAGAACTAAAACTTCTACAAAAACAGGGACTTTAACAAACGTATTCCAACACTCCCCTCAAGTTGGTTTGTGTATATCACACATACCTAACTTAAAAACTAGAGTATGGAATATCTTGCTGCTTAATCCTTTAGTGAACACGTCGGCTACTTATTCCTTTGAAGTCACATGCGAGACTGTAACACCCTCACTTTAGCTAGTCCGTACATTCGACTGTTTCAGTGACTAATGTCGGTCCGGACAGTCAGGATGTCTGGAACTACATTTCAATGATAGTGAGGAGACATAAAATGATGAAATAAATGATAAGAAAAATTAAGGAAAAATAAGAGAGATGAAATGTAACTAAGTTAAACGAGCCGGAACCGTAGTGATGGGTGACCGCACCGGGAAGTTACGGCGAAGACCGTTGCCGATCCCTGGACCGTGGGGAACCCTAGGAAATAATTTCGGGACATAATTAAATGTCTATTGAGGTATAATTAACATTGAAAATATCAAAGAAAATTTAGTAAATCGGTACAAACGAAAACGAAAACGAAAATTAAAGAAATCGGCGGGTCAAGGACTTAATCGGTAGTATCAAAAAATTTGAAATACAACCCAGATAGGGGCATTTTCGTCATTAGGCACCTAGAGTTGACTTTTGACCTAAATGTCCATTAAAAATAAGTAGTATTAAATTTTGAAAATGCCATGAAAATTTAAAATCATATGTGTAGTATAATTAAGGGAAATTAAAGGGGTATAAATTGGGATAATTAAAAGTTTAATTATAATATTATTAATCTAAGTTAGTGGAGGATTGTGGACATATATAAGGTCACTTAAGGACAGATTTCTCCACAAAACAATCTTCATCTTCTTCATTCTTCTTCTAAGCCGAAATCAAATTCTCTCCCAAACCTCCATGGCCGGCCAAGCATGCAAGCTTCAATGGTCCATCTTCAAGCCATGATTCTTCTAACTCACTTCATTAAAGTTGATCACCACACCTTGGGCAGATTATAGGGAGCAAAAAGAAGAAGATTTGGTGAGTTTTTAGCAAGCTTCAAAATAGGTAAGTGTCCATTTTCTTCCCTTTGCTTAATTAAACTTGGAGTTGATGTTATGGTGAGTTGAATTATTGAGAAATTTGGAAAATTTGATGAGTATTGGGTGTGACCAAAATTCGGCAGCCATGGAAGTCAAGTGTGTGTGGTTTATTTTTACATATATTTTATGGGAAATGATGTTGATTAAGGTGATTCAATGCCCTAGCAAATTAATTTCATGTGTATTTGTGATTGAGCATTTGAATTCGGGGGTTTGAAAGAAATGTTGAAGACTTTGGCAATTGGTGATTTTTGGCAGCCTTGATGAACTAAAAAGAGTGCTAAATTCCATGAATTTAATTGGTGAATTATGGTATTGATGGATTAATGGAAGTGTATGTGAATTAGTAAATGGAATTACAAGTAATAGTTAGGTGATTTCATGTATATATTATGTTGATTTTGACTTTGTGAATTAGGGTTGTATATTGTATATTGAGAACTTGTATAAAATGCTCAAATTGACTAATTTGAGATGTGATTAATGGTCATGAAATGTTACAAATTCAGAATTTAGGTATGGGAGATTAAGGAATAGGAATTGGAATGTGTAATGTTTGGTATTTGAGGAATTGATTGAGGGCAGAATGTGTTTGGGACAATAACCTAAATTGTGTGACCCCAATTGGTATGAGGCCAATTGAAGATAAAACTAGACATAAAATGTGCCAACTTTCATACAAAAACCTTGCCAAAATTCTGTCCAGAAAATGACCTCAAATTTGACCTAATCCGGAATTGGTAATTTGCAAACCCAGAATTTGACCATATGAACAGTAGTCGCTCAATTGGCCATAACTCACTCAAAACAGGTCCAAATGACCTGAAATTTATATCGTAAGAAAGATTAGACATAGGGCTAAAACTTTTGTGAAGATCACAAAGCCCATAAATATCATTAACCAAGTCAATTTACTTGCACAAGTTGAAGTACCAAATCTGCCAGAATTGAATTTGACCTAAAATTTGCCAAACAGAAGTAATCTGTCCAGCTTTGCTAAAATGACCATAACTTGATCTAGAAAACTCCAAATGACCTGAAATCAGTGTCAAAATCTCAACAAGACATAGACCTATAATATTGCTATTTTGACCAGAACCCAGAAATCAAGGAAATAAGGTCAATCAACTAGATCAAGACAACATACCAATCAGCATACCAAATCTGAAATATTGCAATAAAATGCAATAAGTTTAGAAATGGAATTGGCAATAAATACCAACACATGTGGAATGTAATATGTGACATATAGGTAACATTAAAACTAATTTACCTATTCTATATGAAAAATCAACATTTTGGTTGACGAGTATGAAAAGTCAACTTTGTGGATTGACTAGTGAAATGATCATTAACCAATGAAAATTAAATACAAAGAATTACACATTAAATTTTGTAACATGCCCTAGTATTGCCTAGTATGATTGGTTTGGATAGGTTGGCATGCCAATAGGGTTCTGATAGCAGTACTGCATATGGCTTCACACCATTCTGTATTTCATGGCCTATTATGCCATTCTGTATTTCATGGCCTATTATGCCATTTTGTGATATTATAGTCTGTGGTTATTCTGATTATGTTGATATACTTGGCTTTATGCCTGATTGCTTATATGGCTTATTAGCCATTCTGTCTACACACCGGGAGATACTTTGTGACCGATGGTGTGATAGCCCAAGGTATTTGGTACCCAGTGTCTGTTTACCCGTTTATCCAGTCCGGTCAGCTATCTAGGTCACTTGGGGCAACTAATAAGCAATATTGCTTAGCGCATTGCTTTTGCTATGCGTAGGTATTGGAGATACAACTGGGGAGCCCAGCACACCTACGGCAAGGTGATCAGTCAGATCTGCACATGAGTCCAGAGTCACCTACACTACATTGCATACATGGTAGGGCATTAGATGGATTTTGTATTCTGTATTTTGTAGCAACTTTGGGGTTTTGCCACATACTTTGTAAAATTATGAAACATAAAGTTTATGTAATATTTGTATATTTTGTAATTAAATAAAATTGAGTATTTCTTTATGTATTTGAGATTATTATGGACTGTATGAAACTGTGGAATTCATATGACTGAATTATTGAGATTTTAATAATCTGTTGAGATTTCTGACTAATTTTGATACTGTGTTGAGAAATAATGAGATTGAAAATTTGAGTATATTATATTGAAATTGTTTTTGACAGGTGTAGAAGAACTGTTTTGTCCAAATTACAACCGGCACTCTGCCGGATTCTCTTTAAAAATTGCGCAGACTCAGTTTTATCAAAGTTTGAAATAATAACAAAAAATGATATGAATTTTACACAAAGGCTATTTAAATCCAAAATGAGTATTTAGAAAATATGATAAGATCAGATATGGTGCTTCGGCACTCCGTGTGACACGTCTTGCTCGGCTACATTGTAGACGAGTGAGGGGTGTTACATTTAGTGGTATCAGTGCACGGTTTAGGCATTTCTCGGTCTAGACAGATTGCATACCATGCATTGCATTTATAAGTGTTGAGGTGACTCTAATGCAGATCTATTGTTTTGGTTATTTTGATTAGAATATGGACTCAATATCGCAACGAGCAGTAGACGAAGAAGTGGAGAGTCATGCTCCACCCATGACTGAGAATGGAGACAGGGGGGAACCTCCTCCACCAGCACCAGAGGCACCTGCATAACCTCTGCAGGCTATATTTCAGCAAATGGCCAAATTTTTCAGACAGATAGCAGGAGCTATGCCACCGCCACCACCTCCACAGCAGAAATCTCATCTGGAGAAGCTTAGAAAGTTTGGAGCTATAGATTTCCTGGGTACTCAGTGGCAGCTGAGAACTGGTTGGACAGAACAGGAAGGGTCCCAAAGCAACTTCACTACACCCCAGATCAGAACCTGGAAGGTGCTGTGTCCCTGCTCCAAGATGATGCGTACCAGTGGTAGGACACAGTATCCAGTGAGGTGCAACCAGAACAGATAACTTAGGACTTCTTCCTCACAGAGTTCAGAAAGAAGTATGTGGGCAGGGTATATTTGGAAGAAAGAAGATGAGAGTTCATTAGTTTAAGGCAGAGGCAGTTATCAGTGGCTGAGTATGAAAGATAATTTATCAGACTAAGCCGCTACGGGAGCGAGATAGTTCCCAATGAGGCTAAGAGGTGTAAGAGATTTGAAGAGGGACTGAATGATAACATCAAACTCATGGTAACAGCTTTGGGGATTATTGACTTTACAAAGTTAGTTGAAGCTGCATTGAAGGTTGAGAGGGTCAGAGTAAGTGAACAGAGCAGAAAAGATAGGCAGCGTAAGAGGGAAGTTGGATCGGGACAGTCAAGTATACTGACTAATAGTAAAAAGCTTAAAGGTTCACAGGACCAGACACAGGGCCAGAGAGGCCAGTTTGGGATATCTGTAGCTAGCTCCCTGGGCACAGTAACAAGGGAATCAGCCCCAATGCCAGAATGTACGCACTGTGGTAGGAGACATAGAGGGGAGTGTCGACTGTTAAAGGGAGAGTGTTTCAAGTGTGGAGCTACGGATCATTTCATAAGAGATTGCCCCTAGAGGAGTGATTTAACAGCTCCAGTATAAGCTGATAGACCTACCCCCACAATGCAAAGGGGTAGAAAACCTGGTAGAGCAAAGACGGCTAAGATTTCACAGAAGGCTATTTCTGAAACGGTCGAAAGGCCCGAAGCTAAAGTGGCACCATGGGTATATGCCATGGAAGCCCAGGAGGAACCAGACCCAGACATTGATCAGGCAACACAAGGATGTAGAGAAGCAAGGAAGTAGCAGATTCCTTGACCATTTACATCAGGTAAATTTCGAGGACGAAATTTTTATTTAGAGGGAAAGAATTGTAACATCCTCACTTTAGCTAGTCCGTACATTCAATTGTTCTGGTGACTAATGTCGGTCCGGACAGTCAGGATGTCTGGAACTACATTTCAATGATAGTGAGGAGACATAAAATGATGAAATAAATGATAAGAAAAATTAAGAAAAAATAAGAGAGATGAAATGTAACTAGATTAAACGAGCCGGAACCATAGCGATGGATGACCACACCGGAAAGTTACAGTGAAGACCGTTGCCGATCCCTGGACCGCGGGGAACCCTAGGAAATATTTTTAGGACAAAATTAAATGTCTATTGAGGTATAATTGACATTGAAAATGTTAAAGAAAATTTAGTAAATCGGTACAAATGAAAACGAAAATTAAAGAAATCGGCGGGTCAAGGACTTAATCGGTAGTATCGAAAAATTTGAAATACAACCCGAAGAGGGGCATTTTGGTCATTAGGCACCTAGAGTTGACTTATGACCTAAATGTCCATTAAAAATAAGTAGTATTAAATTTTGAAAATGTCATGAAAATTTAAAATCATATGTGTAGTATAATTAAGGGAAATTAAAGGGGTATAAATTGGGATAATTAAAAGTTTAATTATAATATTATTAATCTAAGTTAGTGGAGGATTGTGGACATATATAAGGTCACTCAAGGACAGATTTCTCCACTAAACAATCTTCATCTTCTTCATTCTTCTTCCAAGCCGAAATCAAATTCTCTCCTAAACCTCCATGGCCGGCCAAGCATGCAAGCTTCAATGGTCCATCTTCAAGCCATGATTCTTCTAACTCACTTCATTAAAGTTGATCACCACAGCTTAGGCAGATTATATGGAGCAAAAAGAAGAAAATTTGGTGAGTTTTTAGCAAGCTTCAAAATAGGGAAGTGTCTATTTTCTTCCCTTTGCTTAATTAAACTTGGAATTGATGTTATGGTGAATTGAATTATTGAGAAATTTGAAAAATTTGATGAGTATTGGGTGTGACCTAAATTCGGCAGCCATGAAAGTCAAGTGTGTTTGGTTTATTTTTACATATATTTGATGGGAAATGATGTTGATTAAGGTGATTCAATGCCCTAGCAAATTAATTTCATGTGTATTTGTGATTGAGCATTTGAATTGGGGGGTTTGAAAGAAATGTTGAAGACTTTGGCAATTGGTGATTTTCGGCAGCCTTGATGAACTAAGAAGAGTGCTAAATTCCATGAATTTAATTGGTAAATTATAGTATTGATGGATTAATGGAAGTGCATGTGAATTAGTAGTTGGAATTACATGTAATAGTTAGGTGATTTCATGTGTATATTATGTTGATTTTGACTTTGTGAATTAGGGTTGTATATTGTATATTGAGGACTTGTATAAACTGCTCAAATTGACTAATTTGAGATGTGATGAATGGTCATGGAATGTTACAAATTCAGAATTTAGGTATGGGAGATTAAGGAACAGCAATTGGAATGTATAATGTTTGGTATTTGAGGAATTGATTGAGGGCAGAATGTGTTTGGGACAACAACCTAAATTGTGTGACCCCAATTGGTATAAGGCCAATTGGAAGTAAAACTATACATAAAATGTGCCAACTTTCATGTAGAAACCTTGCTAAAATTCTGTCCAGAAAATGACCTCAAATTTGACCTAATCTGGAATTGATAATTTGCAAACCCAGAATTTGGCCATATGAACAGTAGCCACTCAATTTGCCATAACTCACTCAAAACAGGTCCAAATGACCTGAAATTTATATCGTTGGAAAGCTTAGACATAGGGATACAACTTTTGTGAAGATTATAAAGCCAAGAAATGTCATTAACCAAGTCAATTTACTTGCACAAGTTGAAGTACCAAATCTGCCAGAATTGAATTTGACCTAAAATTTGCCAAACAGAGGCAATCTGTCTAGTTTTGCTAAAATGACCATAACTTGATCGAGAAAACTCCAAATGACCTGAAATCAGTACCAAAATCTCAACAAGACATAGACCTATAATATTGCTCTTTTGACCAAAACCCAGAAATTAAGGGAATAAGGTCAATCAGCTAGATTAAGACAGCATACCAAATCTGAAATATTGCAATAAAATACAATAAGTTTAGAAATGGAATTGGCAATAAATGCCAACACATGTGGAATGTAAAATGTGACATATAGGTAACATTGAAACTAATTTACCTATTCTGTATGAAAAGTCAATATTTTAGTTGACTAGTATGAAAAGTCAACATTGTGGGTTGACTAGTGAAATAATTAGTAACCAATGAAAATTAAATACAAAGAATTACACATTAAATTTTATAACATGTCCTAGTATTGCCTAGTATGATTGGTTTGGATAGGTTGACATGCCAATAGGGTTCTAATAGCAGTACTACATATGGCTTCACGCCATTCTGTATTTCATGGCCTGTTATGCCATTCTGTGATATTATAGCTTGTGGCTATTCTGATTATGCTGATATACTTGGCTTTATGCCTGATTGCTTATATGGCTTATTAGCCATTCTGTCTGCACACCGGGAGATGCTTTGTGACCGATGGTGTGATGGCCCGAGGTACTTGGTACCCAGTGCCTGTTTACCCGTTTATCCAATCCGGTCAACTGTCTAGGTCACTTGGGGCAGCTAAATTATAAAGACATAAAAAGCATTAAATTAATAACCTTATAAAAAATTACTGAAATATCAGTCTGTAAGAGATATTAGCATCATAATTGCATAAGCAATTATTTTATTTTAGTTTAGTCTATTTCTCTTTTATAATGGCACCACTAAGCAGTATTGCTTAGCACGTTATTTTTGCTATGCGTAGGTACTGGAGATACTACTGGGGAGCCCAGCACACCTATGGCAAGGTGATCAGTCAGATCTGCACAGAAGTCCAGAATCACCTACACTACATTGCGTACATGGTAGGGCATTAGGTGGATTTTGTATTCTGTATTTTGTAGCAGCTTTGGGGTTGCCACGTACTTTGTAAAATTATTAAACTTAAAGTTTATGTAATATTTGTATATTTTGTAATTAAATAAAAATGAGTATTTTTTATGTATTTGAGATTATTATGGACTGTATGAAACTGTGGAATTCATATGACTGAATTATTGAGATTTTAATAATCTGTTGCGATTTCTGAGTAATTTTGAGATTGTGTTGAGAAATAATTAGATTGAAAATTTGAGTATATTATATTGAAATTGTTTTTGACAGGTGTAGAAGAACTGTTTTGTCCAAATTAGAACCGGCACTCTACCGGATTCTTGTTAAAAATTGCGCAGACTCAGTTTTATCAAAGTTTGAAATAATAACAAAAAATGATGTGAATTTTACACAAAGGCTATTTAAATCCAAAATGAGTATTTAGAAAATATGATAAGATCAGATAAGGTGCTCCGGCACTCTGTGTGACACGTCTTGCTCGGCTACATTGTAGACGAGTGAGGGGTGTTATAGAGACACTTAAATACCCATTCACTATTTTCTCCTTTATGAAGTGTTGAACAATTTCCATTTGCTTGGTTCGATAATGTTAAACTAGATTATGAACTATACTAATAGCAGCTTTATTGTCACAAAACAAGGACAAACTTTTTGCATCTGATAGTCTCATTTCTCCCATCAATTTCTACACCCATAATAACTTGCAAATACCCTGTGCCATAGCTCTGTATTCTACCTCTGCACTAGATCTTATTGTTACATTCCGCTTTTTACTTCTCCAAGTGACTAAATTTCCACCAACAAAGGGACAATAACCTGATGTTGACCTCCTATCATCAAGAGATTTAGTCCACTTTGCATCTGTAAAGGTTTTTATCTGAAGGTGGCTATACTTTGAAAAAATAAGTTTCTTTCCAGGTGCAGATTTTAAAAACCTCAAAATGCGAAAAACAGCATCTAAGTGAGGTTCTTAGGGATCGTGCACATATTGGCTTACCAGGCTTAAGCGTAAGCTATGTCAAGTCTAGTATGAGAGAGATAAATCAATCTCTCAACTAACCTTTGATATCTTCCTATGTAAAATGATTCCCCGACTCCTGCTTTTAGCTAGTGATTCACTTCAATCAAAGATTCTGTTGGTTTACATCCCAACATGCTAGTCTTATCTAGGAGATCTAATATATACTGCCTTTAAGAAATAAAAATTCCTTTGTCTAATCTAGCGACTTCTATTCCAAGTAAGTACTTTAACTTACCTAAGCCTTTAATTTCAAATTCCTAAGCCAAGCGATCCTTAAGATGGGCAATCTCTTCTTTATCATATCCTGTCACAACTATATCATCAATATAAATAATAAGCAGTGTAATCTTACATCTATGATGTTTCATAAATAGGGTATGATCAACATTGCTTTAATAGAAACCAAAGGAAATCATGGCTTTACTGAATCTGTCAAACCATGCTCTTAGTGACTGCTTCAGACCATATAATGCCTTCTTCAATCTACAGGCTTTTCCTTTTGTCTTTTCATCCTCAAATCTTGGAAGAATCTCCACATATACCTCCTCTTCTAAATCTCCATGCAAAAAAGCATTTTTAACATCAAACTGCTATAGGTCCTATTCAAGCTTTGCAGCACATGACAGTAAGATCCTGATAGTATTCATCTTTGCAACAAGTGCAAAAGTCTCCTGATAATCCATCCCATATGTCTGAGTAAAGCCTTTTGCCACTAGTTTGGCCTTATACCTCTCAATGGACCCATTTGCTCTATGCTTTATAGTAAATACCATTTGCATCCAACCAGTTTGTTCCCAAATGGGAAAGTAACAAGATCAAATGTCTCATTTTTTATCAATGCCTTCATCTCATCTACATTTTGGATTAAGATATGCTTTTTTCCAATTCTGTGGGATAGGAAAAGAAGAAATAGACAAGACAAATGCTTTATAGGAGGGAGATAAGGAATCATAGGAAACAAACTTGGATATAGGATGTTTAGTGCAAGTCTTAACTCCTTTTCTAAAAGCAATAGCTATATCAGGATCATCAAAAAGAGAATTAGAATCAGATTGAGTATTAGGAGACTTACCACATACTTCTTTAGGTTCAGGATGTTCAGGAGCTGAATTTAGAGATTCTGACTGATCAGGTATATCAAGCTAAATGACTGCGTTTGTCTTTTCATGATGAATGTAAGTTCTTAAATCCACCCTATTTAGTCTCTCTCTCTCTCTCTCTCTCTCTCTCTCTCTCTCTCTCTATGGGTTGAGGAGCAACTGATTGGGCCTTATCCTCACTATTTTGGGCCTTATCCTAACTACTCAGATTGGGTTCAAGTCTAAAATCTCCCCTTGAAAAGGTATAGGGTTAGGAACCTCTTCCTTCTTATTTCCCCTTAAAGAGCTGACTGGGAATAAGGTTCAAATTCCCTAAAGGTGATATCCATACTCACAAAGTATTTCCTTGAAGGAGGATGATAGCATTTATACCCTTTTTGAGTTCCATAATAACCCAAAAACACACATTTTAGGGTTCTAGGTTCTAATTTCTCAACATTTGACCTATGAACAAAACAAACACAATTAAAAACCTTTAGAGGAATAGTATAAGAGTTCTTACCTTTAAGAACTTCCAAAGGTGTGTGAAGAGGCATCCAATTGATAAGATATACAGTAGAAAGAACAACATCCCCCCAGTAAGATGTGAGAAGGTTCATTGTGAAAATAAGGGATCTAGCTATTTCAAGTAAATGCCTATTTTTCCTTTCCGACAGTCCATTTTGTGCACTGTTATTCACACAACTAGTTTGATGTAGAAACCCATGGGAATTTAAATAAGACTGGAAGTCTTTATTCATATACTTTGTTCCATTATCAGTTCATAAAATTTTGACCTCTGCATTAAACTGGGTGCGAATCATTTTATGAAATTGTTGGAAACATGAAAAGACTTCATTTTTAGCTCTCAACTAATAAACGTAAGTCACTTTAGTGCAATAATCAATAAAAGTAAAAAATCATCTATAACAAGATAAAGAGACTGTTTGAGTAGAACCCCATACAACAGAATGAATAGTCATAAATAGAACCAAAACTTTATTATTTTTTGAAAGATAAGAATGCCTTATGTGTTTAGCAAGTTCACAAGCATCACCAACTAATTGCATTATCTAAACAAAATGGGATATAATCTTTCTAAGGTTGAAAAAGAAGGACATCCTAGTCTCCTATGCCACTGCATGATCTCCTGATCAACTATTATTGAATTTCTTAGCAAAGCTTTAGGATTTGAGAAACCAACACTTCATCTAGCAAATACAAGCCATCCTGCATTATACCACTGCCGATCATTCTCCCTGTTTTTAGTTCCTAAAATGTACAATGGGTAGAAAAAAAATTTAATTTTGCAATTAAGGGCTTTAGTAATAGAGCTAATAGACAAAAGGTTAATAGAAAAATTAGGCACATGTAAAACTAAACTAAGATTTATAGTGGGAGTACATTCAACAACAACTATTTCAGAAATATTGACTAAGAATTCATCCGCTATGCGGACTTTTTCTTTTTCTGAACATGGGGAATAGGTTGTAAACTTATTTGAGGAGCCTGTCATGTGCCTGTTTGCTCCAGAATCTATAAGCCAAAAAGATTTTTCAAGGATGGCAAGAAAAGCATTACCTGATTTGACAAAATTAGAAGAAGCAACCATGACAGCTTGAGATTCAGCTGAGATAGCAACCGTCTTAGAGACTGTACTTCTTCATTGGAGAAAATCCTAGTGGTATTTGTGTTTTCAGAACAATCCACTATCTAATATACATTTGCTTGAGGTCTTGCTGAGCCCATCCGTTTACCACCATGCCTTTTAGTTGGGCAATCATGTAGTTTTCAACAATGCTCCTTTGTATGCTGGGATTTTCCACAATAGCCACAGTGTAGATGATCTTTGTCCGATGGACAATTATAAGAGGTAGGTGACTGTTTTCGGGAAGAAGTAGTAGCTAAACTAGCCTTGTCAGTAGGTATAGAGCGGATTATGACATTTCTATGACTTTGTTCCTGTTCTACATAAGAATAGGTTTGCCTTAAAGAGGGCATGGGATCCTTACCAAGTAATTGGACTCGAATCTTATCATACTCTATGTTCAACCCAACAAGAAAGTCATAAATTCACTCTTTTTCAATCTTCTGGAATTTAATAGAATCAACAGTACATGTGGCCTGAAAATTCTAATAGTAGTCTAATTCTTATCATAAACCACTCAATTCAGCAAATTACTAAGTAATGGTTATCTCACCTAGTTTTGTATTATGAACCTTGTGTTGAAGCTCATAAATCTGTGCATCATTGCCCATCTGAGAGTAGGTTTGGGAAACTACATTTCAAATAGTTATTGCACTATTCAATAGCAAATATCCACAGGCTATCTCAGGTTGCATCAAATTAATAAGCTAAGACATAACAAGAAAATTCTTCAATTCCCACTAGCTATAAGTAGTACTTTTAGTTTTCAGTTTTGATTTATCCCTAGTAACATATCCTTGTAGTCCTCTAGCTTGAATGAACAATAAAGAGGATCTTGACTACGCAAGATAATTAGTACCATCAAGCTTTACAGGACTAATTTGTAAAAAAGGATTGTCAGTTATAGTACCCATCTTAGTTTTTGAAATCTCCTTTTTCCCCTATGCCATTTTTGATAAAAAAAAGAATATCAGTACTAAAAAACTATAGAGTAACAGTACTAAAAAAATGCTAAACTTGTTCCAAAAACAATAGGTTCAGGTAACAAAGAGCTAACCAAATGTAAAAAACTTGCTGGGTAGAGGCGCAACTCTCAAGGAAGGCTATCAGAAAAGAGAACGGCCGAAAAAAATCACAAGAAAATGCTTCATGTGCCGGCTCGTGGGAATGATGCCAAAAATTGCAATGGCGTGTGGGAATGACGCTGGAACTTGCAGCAACATGTAGGTCACGCGCATCACTAGACAACGGTAAATCTCCAGGGATAGGCCAATTGGCAGCTGGCCATCCTTTTGAGGTAGGCGGTGTACTTCAACTCCCCTTACATATGTCGCCTAGAAGCTTGACCCAAGCAAACCCTAACCCTAAATTTGATTGCTCACGCCAATGAAGGATGGCAGAGTTCTAAGATCGTGTTGAACATACTAGTTTTTGAGAAAAATCAGTATATATTATTGTATTTTTCAGTATAAATGTGCTTTACACACTCTTCCTATTTATACACAACAAATCTAGATACAACAGAAATTCTAGACTAACTAGGAAATGAAAGGAAGAAGATAACTGAAAGAAATAAAACTTCTACAAAAACAGGGACTTTAATAAACGTATTCCAACAAAAAGTAAGGAGAGATTCCTCTTGGTTAGTGCAAGTCAAGCATTTTCAATCCCCACCTAAATGGGAAAATGTATCAAGTTATCAACATATAGTTGTATATATATTGTGTGTGTGTGTGTGTGTGTGAAACCTTACTAGTTACTATAGTATTTTATGTTAAAATGGGAGAGGATCTTGATAGAGCAGCCGACATTGCTTTATGTCACACTAAAATTTCTTTTTGCCAATATAAACTAATGCCACTAGCTAATACTGGAAAATTCTAGATGTTAGTATGTTATGGATGTTCTTCAAATCAGTAAAAAGTTCGTAGACAAACTCCTTAAGATCAGGAAGTTTGGTTTTGACTAGTAAAAATCTGTTTATACAAGGAATGAAGAAGAAGATAAAAATAAAATTTCTCCCCATTCTTAGAAAAATACCCTCTATTTAACATACTAACGAGACATGGACAAATTGATAGTTATTAATGCCTGTACACTCATGAATTATCTGTATATCAGATAAAACTGCCTTAATTTATTTATTCAATTCTAGAAATATTATTTTCTTCCTATTGCTTCTTTTCTAATTCCCTTTGCTTTTCTTTCTCTAATTTGAGTCTTCCCATAGGATAATGTCAAAGAAATGAGGAAAGTGGAGTGAACGTTCAGTTTTTTTAATTTGGTTGATGAAATCAATAAAAATAATTGAAAATAAATGAAATTTAAACGTAAGGTATTTAATTAGCTGAGGAAAACCATAAGGAAACTAGCTGTGATTCATGTGAGTAAATAATGGATTAGGTATGAAAATTTGTTCAGTTTACTGATTAGGTAATCAAGCAGCTAGAATTGCTGAAAGAGATGATCGATTAATATAGGTTAATGTCATGGAAGCAAATGGATTGGAATTGTGTGATGATGCATCTGTGAAGAGTGGAAGAATGTAGTTATGGTATTGTAATTAAATAGGAAGAAATTAAAGATGTTAACTAGATGGGTGAGCTATCTTTCACAAGCTCATAAAGAGAACAAAGACAAGGTTGATAAAATTCATGGATGTTAAAATATGACTATGATTGTGCGCTATCATTATGCCTGTAAATGTGTGCTAGGGTTATGACTGTAAATCTGGAAGTGAATATGTTCTGTAAATATGCAACATTACCATTCTCAGTGTATGACTAACAGTTTATATACCCAGAGGCTTGAGGGAATAATCAAGCTCTTTTTCTCCAATCACTTCTCTATTATTTCTTTTAAAATTGAAGTGCTAAAATCTACCTCTTAGAACCAGGAGTTTACAGCATTTATTTAATGGAGTGATGAGACAAAACAAGGACTACTAGATGAAGGATATTTCAAATTAAAGGTATCAAAATCCAAATATGAAAATGAGTGATAAAGGAGAGAGATGTTTAGGCTGCTACTTGTGAAGCCCCAACCTCTTGGTCTAATCTATTGAGCAAATAAGCTCAATAGGTAAACCATTTTTATAGGTATAATTATAGCAAATATAGTGAGGTAGTAGTATGCAAGATTGTATAGAAGCAATGCAAGTAGTGTACTACAATCATCTGATATATGGTGACTAGATAGCCCATTAATGATGAATGACAGCTATAAAAGTACTCTAGTTCTCACAAAATTGCACATAACAATGCCATTGGTGTAGAAAAGTCAAAGTATGCTAAAAGATGGGTCTCTAAAAGAACCAAGAAGGAGAAGACCTTGACTGTTAGGTTTGAGTACAAATGGAAATTAAAAGATGGAATTTATGCCAGGTCCCAGATTGTAGAAAGAGATGATTCTCCTTAATTTCAATTAATCTGTACATGGGTATATATATACAATTGATTCCTATAATTGTGTTCTACTAATTAGGAAGAAATCCTAAATAAGAAATCCTAAATAAGAAATCCTAAAATAGGAATACAGAATATACAGAGAAATAATATAGTGATTGACTTTCCATAACACTCCCCCTCAAGTTGGAGCATAGATGTTAATCATGCCCAACTTGTTACAAATGTAGTCAATCCTAGCTTCATTCAGAGCTTTTGTGAAATATCTCCTAACTACTCTCCAGTTTTGATGTGTCCTGTTGAGATGATCTGTTGTTGAATCTTTTCATGAATAAAGTGACAATCAATCTCAATATGTTTGGTCCACTCATGAAACACCATATTAAAAGCAATATGGAGAGCAACTTGATTATCACACCACAATTTTGCAGGCAGGGAGGTCTTAAAACCTGTCTCATCTAGTAATTGAAGTATCCATATTACCTCACATACTGATTGTGCCATGGCTCTGTATTCAGATTCAGCACTAGATCGAGAAACTACACTCTGCTTCTTACTTCTCCAAGACACCAAATTTCCTCCAACAAAAACGCAATATCCAGTAGTTAACCTCCTGTCAACCTTAGATCCAGCCCAATCAGCATCTAAAAAAAATTCAACATTCAAATGCCCATGATTACCATATAACAAACCTCTTCCTGGAGCGCCCTTCAGATAACACAAGATTTGTCCCAAGGCTTCCCAATGAGCAACAGTTGGGGAAGACATAAACTGACTTACCACACTAACGGCATAAGCAATGTCAGGACGAGTGACTGTAAGGTAGTTCAATTTTCCTACCAATCTCCTGTATCTCTCTGGATCTTCAAACAACTCACTATCGCCTGCTAACAGTTGTAAATTTGGAGTCATTGGTGCACTACAAGGATTAGCACCTAATTTTCCTGTCTCTGTCAATAAATCGAGGACATATTTTCTTTGAGACAAGAAAATACCCTTCTTACTTTTCATAACTTCAATACCCAAGAAATACTTTAACAATCCCAAGTCTTTGGTCTGAAACTGGGTTTGGAGGAAGGTTTTAAGAGATGAAATACCTGCAGAGTCACTCTCAGTGATGACAATGTCATCCACATAGACTACTAGGAGAATTAGACCAGTCTCAGATTGCCTATAAAATACTGAGTGATCACACTTACTCTTTTGCATATCAAATTCCTGTACTGCTTCACTGAATCTCCCAAACCAGGCCCTAGGACTTTGTTTCAAGCCGTAAAGAGACTTCCGAAGCCTACAAACTTTACCCAACTCCCCCTGAGCAACAAACCCAGGTGGTTGCTCCATATACACCTCCTCCTGAAGATCACCATGAAGGAAAGCATTCTTGATATCCAATTGGTGCAGGGGCCAATCATATGTAGCTGCTAAAGAGATAAACAAGCGAACAGAAATAAGTTTAGCTACAGGAGAAAATGTGTCAGAGTAATCAACCCCATATGTCTGAGCATATCCTTTTGCTACAAGGCGTGCTTTTAACCTAGCCACAGAACCATCAGATTTACTCTTCAGAATACCCATTTGCAACCAATAGCTTTCTTACCAGTGGGCAAAGGCAACAGTTCCCATGTACCATTAGCATCTAAAGCCTCCATTTCCTCTTTCATAGCAAGACTCACCAGGATGAGACAAAGGCCTCACCAATGATTAGGGATAGGAACAGAGTCTAAAGAAGTAACAAAACACCGAGAACAAGAAGACAATTGATTATAAGAAACAAAAGAAGAGATAGGGTAAGTACATGAACGTTTACCTTTACGAAGAGCAATGGGTAAGTCTAGATTAGAATCATGATCACTAAGGTACAGGATCTCCCAACGAAGTAACTGGTGGAGGATCTAAGTCAGGAATCTCCAATCTCCTGGAATAAACATGAACAACGAGAGGTCGAGTAGGTCTAGAAATAGAAGGAACAGGCTATGGGAGAGGACTAGACATTGGTCGGACAGTATATATTAAGAGATCATCCTCCTCCCCCTGACTCTCATACACAGACGATTGAGGGAAAAATAGAGTGAACTCAAAAAATGTGACATCCGCAGAAACAAGATAACGATTAAGAGTAGGAGAGAAACAGCGGTACCCTTTTTGCAGCCATGAATACCCAAGGAAGACACATTTGAGAGACTTTGGATCCAATTTAGTAACCTGTGGACGAACATCACGCACAAAACAGGTACAATAAAAAATACGGGGTTCAACAGGGAACAAAGATTTTGTAGGAAACAAAGCAGTATAAGGAATATCCTCATTAAGGACAAAAGACGGTAAACGATTGATCAAAAAACATGCCGTAGAAATTGCATCCGCCCAAAAATGTTTAGGAACTTTCATATGAAAAAGAAGAGCACGAGTTACCTCAAGAAGATGCCAATTTTTTCTTTCGGCCACGCCATTTTGGGATGGGGTATCCACACAGGAAGACTAATGAAGAATTCCATTTTGTGTCATATAAGACTGAAATTGTGCTGAAAAGTATTCTTTGGCATTATCACTTCTTAATATGCGCACATAAATATTAAATTGAGTTTTGATTTCATTACAAAAGGCACAAAAGATAGAAAACAACTCAGAACGATTCTTCATTAAATATAACCAGGTAACACGAGAGTAATCATCAACAAAAGTAACAAAATAACGAAATCCAGTTTTAGAAGTAACAGAACAAGGACCCCAAACATCAGAATGAACTAACTCAAAAGGGGATGAAGCCCGTTTATTGACTCTAGACACAGAAGGCAAATGATGATGTTTTGCAAACTGACACGACTCACATTTTAGTACTGATAAAGACTGAAACTGAGGACATAGCTTCTTCATGGTAGACAAAGAAGGATGGCCCAATCTATAATGAGCTTCAAGAGATGTTAAGGTACTGGAGCAAACAAGCGACCACGGTACATGATTTTCCAGAATGTAGAGACCACCTGACTCACGTTCTCTACTAATAATTTGCTTCGTCATAAGATCCTAAAACAAACACTGGTCAGGAAAAAAGGAAACATAATAATTTAATATACGAGTAAGTTTACTAACAGAAAGTAGATTAAAAGAGAATTTTGATAGACACAAAACAGATGACAAAGAAATTGACGAAGCCGGATTCACAGTTCCAGAACCCATGACACAAGAAGTAGAACCATAAGCTAAAGTAACAGTAGAAGAAGTGAGATTAGACTGAAAAGCAGATAGAATACTAGAATTACCTGTCATGTGATCTGTCGCACCAGAATCAATAACCTATTTGGATAAGGAAGACACAAGAAATGTAGTGGATTTACCTGACTCAGCAATCGCAGTGACAGGGAAACTGGTAGGCTTTAGAGATGCCTGATACTGGGAAAACTGTGCACAATCCTCTGCAGATACCAAAATAGTTTTCTTAGAGGAAGATACTGTAGAATCCTCTGCTGCCATATTTGCCATCTGTGATCGCTGATTTTTCCTCTGAAGTTGCGGACAATTATATTTTGTATGGCCAGGCTCATGGCAATAATAACAAATGACTCCTCTTGAGTCCTGATTAGAACTAGCCTCTCCATTACGCTGATTACTTCTGTTGCCTGTAATTCCTCCTCTACTTCCTTTTCTATTACCCTGTTGTCCATTTGGATTATGGCTAATAAGAGCACTACTGGCAGGTTGTGAAGATTGGGTACTCTCTGTACGAAGGACCCGTGTGAACGTTTCATGCAAAGAGGAAATCTCAGAACTGGAGAGAATCTGAGATTTAGCAGTCTCATACTCTGAAGGAAGGCCTGCAAGAAAACTCATAACAGCCAGTTGCTCCCGTTGGGCCTGCTGAACTTTCACATCAGGACTAAAAGGCAACAATACATTAAGTTCCTCATATACCCGTTTAAATCATAAAATAAGCCGTGAGAGACTTATTCTCTTTCTTAGCACGGTAAAATGCCTTGCAAACATCCTAAATACGGGAGATATTCCCTTTACCAGAATAAAAAAAATCTAAGTAATCCATCAATTCCTTAACAAATTCACAGTGATTAATTAAACTAAATACCTCACTGTGAATCGAGTTCCGAAGCTGCAAAAACAACCGAGCATCCTTCCTTAGCCATGTTTGTCGTGTATCATCCGTAGGTGGATCTTTAGTAAGGTGATCATCCTTATCAATGCTACGCAAATAGACCCTAACAGTCTTACTCCACTCCAGGTAATTTGAACCATTAAGTTTGTATTCCGTGATCTTAGTCATCACCAGAATCACATCAGAAATAACATTCTTATTGACTGCCATTTGTTGAGACAAAGAAAACTAACCGAAACGCTAATCCAAAGTGCTTACAGCAGCAAAATAACCCAAAATCACAAATCAAGCAAATACCGAAATAGGATCTGAGAGCCAAATCTCAGAAGTCCTTTAATGGTATACTGGATCAGGCAACAACACAGTGGTGGAATGAGGGGGTTGAGGCGACGCCGGCGATGTTGATCGGAGTCGAAACGGCCAGTCGGCGGCTAAGGTCTCTCATTAACTGGGTGGTGAGAACAAATAGTCACCCTAGATAGATGACTTGCTATGATACCATGTGGAAAGAGATGATTCTCCTTAATTTCAATTAATCTGTATATGGGTATAGACAATTGATTCCTATAATTGTGTTCTACTAATTAGGAAGAAATCCTAAATAAGAAATCCTAAATAGGAATACAGAGTACAGAATATACAGAGAAATAATATAGTGATTGACTTTCCATAATATAGATAAATGGGAGTAGAGAGGATAAATTATTATTTACAAATCATGTTACTGGGAAGTTCTTTTGTGAAAGTTATGCACATAGATATTGGTCCATAATACCCTATAAATATATTTAAAATCCCAGTATGCTAAAATACAAAATACACTAAATTATTGGTTTCAACTTTCTAGAGGTACTTTATTTCCTGGAGGAACTGCAATTTAGCAGAAAAGAAGCACCATTAATAGTAGTATTGAGATGGCATGAACTTTCTTTTGGACTTGAAGCTGAATTCATAACAATTTCATGAATGCATGCATACAACTATAAATCATTATAGGCACAATTAACAAAGTTAAATAAAAAGTACCTGAAAGCCACTAGCTGCCATGTATATGTTATAAGATAGACCAGCAACACTTGCATGGTAAGCTGAAGAGTGCAGGATGTGTTAGCCTTTACCAAAAAAAAACTAAATACCACAGCAAAAATATCAAAAAGAAGCCATAATAGGGAAAGGAAAAGCGAAGTCACTTAAATTCAAGTAAAATATTGCTCTGTCAAATATAACTAGTATCATTGGAAAGGGAAAAATATAAAAATGAGAATGTAATCTTCCTCTTCATTCAGTTTGATTTACTTGCCATATTCATTCAAGTAATCCTCTAACAATTGAGTAAAAATGACTGTGAGAACTTCTGCCTCTGGAGAGCTCTTAGCAAAGGGGCAATTGAAATCTATTTTGACATAGGCCTTAGGTGTAGAGAACTGTGTATCAGGCTTGTACCATAATGACGCATAGGATGACTTTCGCACTAGAACTGGGAATTTGACCTGCTTTGAAGGTCGATTGCATCAGAAACAAACTTAAAAAGAGATTGAAAATCACATAATTAGATTTAAAGTATTCCATCAAACCTTCTCTTGAGTCCCCGTGTCCTTGAGCAATAAGTCAGTAGGGATGAAAATATTAGGTGCTGGTAAATTTAGATTTTCATTAGGGGCAGAAGATATCCATTCCTGCAATTAACAAAAACTTTCACATAATTATCAAGCCCTTACAGAATATTCTAATTTGGAAAAGCAAATTACTAGCTCAATGAGGAATAAAATGACAAAAAAAATTCACTATGTGCATTCACTTGACATAGCTTTTGCACTTTTATCATGAAATAGAATGAATGATTTCACAAATAACAACAAAGGACAAACCTGAATCATTGAATCAGTAATGTCCACAACACTATATGCAGTTTTGTACCATGGCTCAACCAAGTCAGTTTGTCCTTCAAATTCCTTAGACACCCAAAAAATCCTATAGGATTGACATCTTATTAGGAAAGATAACATGCCTTAACCATATCAGTGTCCAAATTGCAAATAATAGTACATTGAAATGATTTCGAGAAACAAAGATCAAGTTTGTAAATATGTCAATCAATTTGACATATGTAGCAATATGCAGTATATCATGGATGGAAAGATCATGTCCTGTTATGAACCAATGATTATCTTGATATCTCTTTTCCTCAAACTCAAATATAGTAGCTATAAGGTAAAGAGGCTATTGAATAAAGTGCCAAGCTATGAAGCACCTAATAAAAACAATAAAAATTTCAACACAGTGGCAAGTCTATCACCACTGCAAGCCACACTTTAATAGAATATGCAACGAATGTCAATCTTGTAGAGTCCTGTATTGCGAGTTTACCTAGTCATATAAGGATTCCTATTAAGTCAGCTTTCCTAATGAGTGTAGAATAACTTTGTATATAAATACTTGTGTATACTCAATTAGAATTAATGAAAAAATAGATTCCAGATTTCTACATGGTATCAGAGCCTTATAGGTTATAGAAAAAAAAATTAATTTTCAGATTAGTTCTCTTTGTTTTGAGAAAACTTTGAGAGTTCCTTCTTAACACCACGACTATGGAATTAGGTCACCATGCTAGAGTGACTTCTAGATCACACCGCCTACCTAGGGAGGACGATAAGTTACTAGTGACTCCACCCACCAAGTTCGATGACCAGAAGTGTCGTGCGTTGCCACGCGCAGATCTTAACTTTTGTCCTCACCGATGAGTGATGGTGCATCTGTCATTGTTTAGGACTCCAGCTCCTTATTCTGTTTTCCCCTCTATTCTCAGTTTAGTTAGAGGGGTTGTTGCTTGATCTAGGGTATTTTTAGGTACTTCAAGGTTTGTTTCCACGAGTAGCCTTTGTTTAGACAACTCCAAATTCTGTTTCCAACCTTTTCTTTATTATCTAAGCACTTATTTGTTTGGGTATTTGCCTCGAGTGAAGATTGGGCAGTGATACTTGTGTTATTGGCTGGAGTTGGGTGTATATGATCGGTTTTTTTTTTTTTGGGACAAAATTTTGTTAATTTCATCCAATGGCGGACACTAAGGCCATTATTTCTGATGTGATTCTAGTAATGACTAAAATCACTGAACACAAACTTAATAGTTCAAATTATCTAGCATGGACTAAAACTATTAGGGTCTATTTGCGAAGCATTGATAAGGATGATCTCCCACTGATAATACAAAGCAAGCTTGGCTCAAGGAGAATGTTCGGTTGTTCTTACAACTTCGGAATTTAATTCATAGTAAGGTAATCAGTTTGATTAATTATTGTTAATTCATTAAGGAATTGATGGATTACTTAGAGTTTCTATCTTCTGGTAAAGGGAATATTTTCCATATTTATGATGTGTAGAAAGCATTCTATCGTGTTGACAAACAGGATAAGTCTCTTATGACTTATTTTGTAGAGTTTAAAAGGATTTATGAAGAGCTTAATGTTTTATTGTCTTTTAATTCTGATATAAAAGTTCAGTAGGCTTACAGTATAGTTGTCAAAGGCACGCCTGAGGCGAGAAGAGCAACAGGTTCAAGGGGTAACACCCCAAGCCATAAAGGGTGTGCGACCTCACCTAAGTGCGGCAAGGAGCACCAAGCATGCCTAGGCAAGGACAAGCACACCTCTCCTTGGTTCAGCGATAGGAGATTTTTTTCCTTTTTTAAAAAAAAAAAAAAAACTCAACCTCACCTACCAAATAGTCCACAGCCACACATTGTGTCGTCCAGCAGAAGAAGAAGAAGGGAAGGAGCACTTACCAGACATAGTGTGCTGCCCTCCATTCTCCAGGTACGCAGTAGGCTCTTTTTCTTTCTTTTTTTTTTTTCTTTCTTCTTCTCTTCTTCTTTTGGTCTCTCTCTGTTCACGATATGTTATTTCCATGCCATTATGCTGCCGAATTTTTTTTTCTTCCATGCTTCTTTTCTTCCTTCAATCTCTCACATTCTTCTCTTCTTGAATCATGTGAAGTTGTGAACCCTAGAGGCCTAGACCAAGGGTTGGAATTTGTGTTAAGTGTCTTCAAATGGCCATGATGAGGCTACCTTAACAATGAATATGAAACATGATTTGCTTGAATGTTAGATTAGTTACATTCCTCCCTAGGAGGTCCTTGAGTTAAGTAGCCTGCTTGAATAATTTACAACAGATTCTTGATATCAGTTTCACATTTTTAATTAGTTCCATGAGCAAGTAAATATTTAATATTATGAATTCAAAATGTTAAATATTATGCTGCTTCTTGAATCTTGACTGAATTTTGTTGTTTTTAGTTCTTAGAGATATTAAGATATTATGTTAAATTGTTAATAATGCTTAATTAGTTGAATATGTTAAATTGTGATTATTATTATTATTTATGTTTGTCTTGACTTTCATTTTGAGATATTAAAAGACTAGTCAAGTACTTAAGTTTCAATATATATATGTAAGTGTTCTAAACTATGACTATGAGTAGTTTATTTTAATTTTAATTGGGTTGTAAACTTAATTGTTTACTTAGATGCTAGTTATTATTATGTTTAACTTTATGTTATTCTAAGTTGTCTTATTTGTTTCATTTTTTATGAATTTTTTTAATTTTTATGCCTTGCCTCGCTCAGGCTTGCGCCTTGCACTTAGGTCCCAGGATGTGCTATGGGCCTTTAACAACTATGACTCAAGGGAGCAAATGGCTGTTATGAGTTTTCTTGCAAGTCTCCCTTCAAAATATGACACTGCTAAATCTCAAATCTTATCTAGTATTGAGGATTTCCTCTTTGCATGATACATTTACACGTCCTTCATACAGAAAATACCCAATCTCCACAAACTGCTAGTGGTGTTCTTGTTCGTCAAAATGCGAACGGACAATAGAGTAGTAAAGGAGGAAATCCAAGCAATAGAGATAATCAGCATAATAGGGAAGTCAGTTCTAATCAAGACTCAAAGGGACACATTTGTTATTACTACTATGAGCTCGTCATACAAAATACAATTATTTGAAACTTGAAAGAAAAAAAATCAATAGTCTTAGATGGCAAATATGGTAGCAGATGAGTCTACAGTTTCTTGAGAAAACTGTCTTAATATCTACAGAGGAATATGCACAGTTTTTTCAATATCAAGCGTCTCTAAAGTCCTCTAGTTCCTCCATCACTGCTATTGCTGAGTCAGGTAAATGGACCACAAGCCTTGTGTCTTCCTCATCCAAATGGGTCATTGATTCTAATGCTACAGATCATATGACAGGTAATTCTAGTCTTTTATTTACTTTTTGGTCTCATCCCACCTCCTCCTCTACTGTCACTTTAGCTGATGGTTATACTTATTGTGTCATGGGTTCTGGTACTACAAACTAAACATTGTCTATTTCTTTCTCATTTGTTTTAGGTATACCTAAATTTTCTTAATTTGCTGTTAGTAAACTCACTTGTGCCTTACATTGTTTAGTTTCCTTTTTTCTTTTTTATTTTTTATTTCAAGATCTTACGACGAAACAGATTATTGATAGGATATATGAGTCTGGAGGTCTCTACATCCTAGATAAACATGTACTGCGAACTCTTCCTTGCTCCAATGTCTTAACTCCTCTCGAAGTTCATTGTCGATTAGGCCATCCCTCCTTGGCTACCTTAAAGAAGTTATGTTCTCAATTTCAGTCTTTATCAGTCCTAAAATGTGAGTTATATCTATTTGCTAAGCATAATCGTTTACCTTCTATACCTAGAGTCAATAAACGGGCTTTGTCCCCTTTTGAGTTAGTTCATTTTGATGTTTAGGGTATTTGTTCTATTACTTCTAAAACTAGATTTAGGTATTTTGTCACTTTTGTTGAGAATTACTCTTGTGTTACTTTGTTATATTTAATGAAAAATCATTTTGAATTATTTTCTATCTTCTGTGCTTTCTGTATTGGAATTCAAACCCAGTTTAATGTTTTTGCATGTATGTTGAGGAGTGATAATGCCAAAGAGCAATCTTCAAAAAGCTTTCAGTATTATATAACACAAAATGACATTCTCCATTAATCCTCTTATATTGTTATTGTTGGAATCCTGTGTTTTATTCCCTATAAGAGTGTCTCAATCATTATAGAGTTTGTATGTAACTGTAATTGCCTTCTTCCTTCTGTAATTAGTCTCCTAATGTATCTAGGTTTCTTGTTTTAGTTCTAAAATTATTTTATAAATAGGAGGAAGTGTTCAGAGTTTTTTCACACATAGAAATAAAGATCTTTTCTCTCAAAAATACCTACTTCAACATGGTATCAGAGCACATCCATTTATTTTTGGTATAAAACACTGCTGCAACTAAAGTTAGGGTTTGCTAAGGGTAGGCTTCTCAGCACAATCACAGAGGGAGTTAACTATCAATTCCCATCCCGGAAGGAAGGACAACCGCCAATCGATCTATCAACGGAAAATCAACTCCATCCGGTGCTGCGCATGATCACATGCACCGTTTGAATTCTCACTGCCGTTCACATGCACCTGCGCGTGAGCCCACTTTTAAGCCCCGCTTCAAGCCAACTCCTCCTCCGGCAATTTTCCCAGGGTCCTGTGCCTGTACCCACCTGTTTTCAACCTTTGGTTTGCACTTTTGATCTTGCTCGGATCCTATTTCTTTTGCTTGATTTGTTATTTTGGGTTATTTTGCTGCTATAAGCACTTTGGATTACGTTTGTTAGTTTTCTTTGTCTCAACAAATGGCTAAGAATGTTATTTATGTGATTTGATGACTAAGATCACGGAACACAAACTTAATGGTTCGAATTGGTGGAGTAAGACTGTTAGGGTCTATTTGCATAGCATTGATAAGGATGATCACCTTACTAAAGATCCACCCACTGATGATACACGACAAACTTGGCTAAGGGAGGATGCTCGATTGTTTTTGCAGCTTCGGAACTCGATTCATAGTGAGGTAATTAGTTTAATTAATCACCGTGGAATTTGTTAAGGAATTGATGGATTACTTAGATTTTTCTATTCGTAAAGGGAATATATCCCGTATTTATGATGTTTGTAAGGCATTCTACCGAAAGAGGATAAGTCTCTCACGGCTTATTTTATGGATTTTAAAATGAGGAACTTAATGTATTGTTGCCTTTTAGTAGTTCAAGAGTTATTCCCAAATGGACAATAATAGAAGAGGAAGTAGAGGAGGAATTACATGGAGAGGCTAGTTCTAATCAGACTCAAGAGGAGTCATTTGTTATTATTGCCATGAGCCATACAAAATATAATTGTCCGCAACAGGAAAAATCAGCGATCACAGATGGCAAATATGGCGTGAGAGAATTCTCAATCTTCCTCCGAGAAAACTATTTTGGTATCTGCAGAGGATTTTGCACAATTTTTACCAAGATTTTCTAAAGCCTACCACATCGCGATCACTAAATCCATCCAAATGGGTTATTGATTTAATATTCTTATTATGCGCCATTTGTTGAGAAAAAAACTAACAACGCTAATCCAAAGTGCTTATAGCAAAATAATTGATGAGATACCATGTAGAAAGAGATGATTCTCATTGATTTCAATTAATCTGTACATGGGTATATATATACAATTGATTCCTATAATTGTGTTCTACTAATTAGGAAAAAATCATAAATAAGAAATTCTAAATAGGAATACAGAATACAGAATATAGAGAGAAATAATATAGTGATTGACTTTCCATAATATAGTGATTGACTTTCCATAACAATATTTACTGAGAAGGCAGAGTTAGTAGCTATTTCCTTCCATGAACAGTCACATAATGGTCCATCAGATAAGGATCATTTACATTGTGATTATTGTGGGAAATCTTGGCATACAAAGGAACATTGCTGAAAGTTACATGGTCGCCCATCCAAAGGGCATGGAGGGAAATGGACAGGCTTAGCAAGACCACAAGCAAATATATCTGAGACAGTAGAATTTTCTGAAGACATTGCCCCTACTACCACTGTTGGGATCGTCTCCAATGAAGAAATACAATCCCTAAGGCATTTGCTGTTACAGCTGGAATCTCAAAATGCCACAGTTGCCTCTTCTAATTTTTTTAAATCAGGTAATACTTTTCTTGCCAATTTTGAAAAATCTCCATGGGTTATAGATTCTCGAGCAAATAAGCACATGACAGACTCTTCAAATAAATTTACAACCTATTTCCCATGTTCAAAGAAAGATAAAGTTTGCATAGCGGATGAATCCTTAGCCAATATCTCAAGAACAAGTTCTGTTAAATGTACTCCCACTATAAATCTCACTTTAGTTTTACATGTGCCCAGTTTTCCTATTAACCTTTTGTCTGTTAGCCCTATTACTAAAGCCCTAAATTGCAAAATTGAATTTTTTTTCTACCCATTGCATATTTCGAGAACTAATAGGGAGAACGATTGGCAGTGGTAGAATGCAAGATGGCTTATATCTGTTGAATGACAGTGTTGGTTTCTCAAATCCTAAAGCTTTGCTAGGAAATTCAACAGGAGCTGATCAAGAGATTATTCATTGGCATAGAAGATTAGGACATCCTTCCTTTTCAACCTTAGAAAGGTTATATGCCATTTTGTTTAGAAAATGCAAATCGGAATTATTAATTTGTGATGCTTGTGAACTTGCCAAACATACAAGGAATTCTTATCCTTCAATAAATAATAAAACTTTGATTCCTTTTATGACTATTCATTCTGATGTATGGGGTCTTGCTCAAACGATCTCTTTATCTGGTTATAGATGATTTGTTACTTTCATTGATTGTTGTACTAGATTGACTTGGGTTTATTTATTGAGAACTAAGAATGAAGTCTTTTCATGTTTTCAACAATTTCACAAAATGTTTTGCACTCAGTTTAATGCACAAGTCAAAATTTTAAGAACTGATAATGGGATAGAGTATATGAACAAAGTTTTTCAATCTTATTTTGATTCACATGGGATCATACATCAAACTAGTTGTGTGAATTCTAGTGCACAAAATGGAGTGTCTGAAAGAAAAAATAGGCATTTTCTTGAAATTGCTAGATCCTTTATGTTCACAATGAATCTTCCCAAGTGTTACTGGGGGGATGTTGTTCTTTCTGCAGCATATCTTATTAATCGGATGCCCCTTCACACACTAAACTTTAAGAGTCCTTTGGAAGTTCTTAAAGGTAAGAGTTCTTATATTGTTTCTCCAAAAGTATTTGGGTGTGTTTGCTTTGTTCATAAGTCACATGTTGGGAAATTAGAACCCAGAGTAATAAAATGTGTGTTTGTAGGTTATTCTAATACTCAACAAGGGTATAAGTGTTATCATCCTCCTTTAAGAAAATATTTTGTAACGATGGATGTCACCTTTAGGGAATTTGAACTCTATTTCCAATTATCTCTTCAGGAGGAGAATAATAAGGAAGAGGTCACCTTCCCTACTCCCTTTCAGGGGGAGATTCTTAGACTTAAACCAAATCTGAGTAGTGAGAATAAGAGTAGTGAGGATAGGCCAGTTGGTCCTCAACCTACAGAGAGACTGAATAGAATGGATTTAAGAACTTACACTCGTTGTGATAAGACAGATACAGTCATTGAGCATGATACACCTAATCAGTCAGAATCTCGGATTTAGCTCCTGCACATCCTGAGCCTGAAGAATTATGTGGTAAGACCTCTTTTTCTAATACTTAATTTGATTCTTCTGTTGATGATCTTGATATACCCATTACTCACAGAAAAGGAGTTAGGGCTTGCACCAAACCTCCTATATCCAAGTTTGTCTCTTATGATTCTTTATCTCTTTTCTATAAAGCCTTTATCTTGTCTGTGTCTTCTATCTCTATCCCACAAGATTGGAAGAAAGCATACCTTAATCCAAAATGGAAGGCTGCCATGGTAGAAGAGATGAAGGCTTTGGCAAATAATGAGACATAGGATCTTGTTGATCTTCCCTTGGAAAAGAAACTGGTTGGATGCAAATGGGTGTTTACTGTGAAGCATAAAGCAGATGGTTCCATTGAAAGATATAAGGCCAGGCTGGTGGCAAAAGGCTTTACTCAGATATATGGGGTAGATTATCAAGAGACCTTTGCTCCTATTGCAAATATGAATACTATTAAAATCTTACTGTCATGTGCCGTAAACCTTGAATGGGACCTACAGTTTAATGTTAAAAATGCTTTTTTGCATGGAGATTTAGAAGAGGAAGTATACGTGGAGATTCCTCTAGGATTTGAGGATGAAAAGACTAAAGGAAAAACATGTAGATTGAAGAAGGCATTATATGCCTTGAAGCAGTCACCAAGAGAATGATTTGACAAGTTTAGTAAGGCCATGATTTCCTTTAGGTACTATCAAAGTAATGTTGATCACACTCTATTTTATGAAACATCATAGAAGAAAAATCACATTGCTTATTATCTATGTTGATGATATAGTTGTAACAGGAGATGATAAGGAAGAAATGACTTATCTAAAGGAACGCTTGGCCTAGGAATTTGAAATTAAAGACTTGGGCAAATTAAGGTACTTCCTGGGAATAAAAGTTGCCAGATCAAACAGAGCGTTTTTTATTTCTCAAATGAAGTACATATTGGATCTCTTAGATGAGACTAGTATGTTGGGATGTAAACCAGCAAAATCTCCTATTGAACCTAATCATAAGTTGTAAGTAGAAGTTGGAGAATCAGTTAACACAGGGAGATATCAGAGGTTAGTTGGGAGATTGATCTATCTCTCTTATACTAGACTAGACATAACATATGCTATAAGCTTAGTGAGTCAGTACATGCATGATCCTCGAGAACCTCACTTAGAGGTTGTCTTTTGCATCTTAAGGTATTTAAAATCTACACCAGGAAAGGGACTTCTTTTTTTAAAGCATGACCATCTCTAAATAAAAGCCTTTATAGATGCAGATTAGGCTAGATTTGTTGATGATAGGAGGTCAACATCAGGTTATTGTACCTTTGTTGGTGGCAATTTAGTCACTTGGAAAAGTAAGAAGCAGAATATAATAGCAAGATCCAGTGCAGAAGCAGAATACAGAGCTATGGCACAGGGTATTTATCAGTTACTGTGGTTGCGGAAATTGATGAAAGAAATGAGACTATTAGAAACAAATAGATTATCCTTGTTCTGTAACAACAAAGCTGCTATCAGGATAATTCATAATCCAGTTCAATATTATCAGACTAAGCATATAGAGATTGATCAACACTTCATAAAAGTGAAAATAGTGGATGGATCTTTTTGTGTCTCTTATGTTTCTTCAAAGGAACAAGTAGCAGCAGATCATTCCATACTTTGGTCTGTAAGCTGGGCATCTGTAACATATATGAACCAACTTGAGGGGGAGTATTGGAATCCTGTGTTTTATTCCCCGTAGGAGTGTCTCAATCATTGTAGAGTTTGTATGTAATTGTAATTGCCTTCTTCCTTCTGTAATTAGTCTCCTAATTTATCAAGGTTTCTTGTTTTAGTTCTAAAATTATTGTATAAATAGAAGGAAGTGTTCAGAGTTTTTTCACACATAGAAATAAAGATCTTTTCTCTTCAAAATACCTACTTCAACAAATACACTATCCCAAAATAGTACAGCTAAAAGAAAAAATCGGCATCTTCTCGAGATAGCTCAAGCTCTTCTTTTTCAAATGAAGGTTCTTAAACAGTTTTGAGCTGGTATAGTTTCTATGGCATATTTTTTTTGTCAATCATATACAATCTTTTATTATTGATGGAGACATTCCTTATACTGTTTTATTTCCCTCTAAATCTTTTTTTCCTTTTGAATCCCATATTTTTTTACTGTAATTGTTTTGTGCAAGATGTCATACACAGGTTACCAAATTGGATCCAAAATCTCTTAAGTATGTCTTTGTTAGGTACTCTCGACTCTAAAAAGGGTACATGTGTTTTTCTCCAACTCTTAATCGTTATGTTGTTTCTGCAGATGTTATGTTTTTTGATTTTATTCCTTTTTTTTCACAAACTTTTGTGTATGGAAGTCAAGGGAAGAAGGATGATCTCTTAATGTATACCTTTCAACCAATGTCCAGCTCTCCTCAGTCTCCCTAGTCACTTGCTCCTCCTGCACTGACAATAGTTCGACCTCCTATTGTTTATGTTTATTCTGGGAGAGTGGAGAGAAAACTGACTTAGACCCTCCACTAGCTTCTTCATCCAAAGATCCTGTTCCCATAACTGATCCTGAATCTAACTTAGATTTCCCTATTGCTCTTCATAAAGGTAAAGCTACATGCACTTATGCCATTTCCTCTTTTGTTTCTTATGATCATTTATCTTCTTCTCCTCAGTGTTATTGTTAGTTATCTAGACTCTATCTCTATTTCTAAAACTGTCCTTAAGGCATTAGCCATCCTAGCTAGTGTGTTGCTATGAAAAAGGAAATTGAGGCTTTAGATACTAATGATACATGGGAACTAGTGCCTTTGCCCACAGTGAAAGTGAATCCTAATGGTTCTGTTGCTAGATTAAAAGTTCGCTTTGTAGCCAAAGGATATATTCAGACGTATGGGGTTTATTTCTCTGACACTTTTTCTCCTTAGCTAAATTGGCTTCTGTTTGATTGCTTATCTCTCTAGCAGCTACACGTGATTGGCGTTTGTACTAGTTAGATACTAAGAATGCTTTCCTTCATGGTGATCTTCAGGAGGAATGTATATGGAGCAACCACCTAGATTTATTATTCAGGGGGAATTGGGTAAAGTTTGCAAACTTTGAAAATCTCTTTATGACCTAAAACAAATTCCTCATGTTTAGTTTGTTAGATTTAGTGAAGCAATATACGAGTTTGGTATGCAAAAGAGTAAGTGTGATCATTCAGTATTCTATAGGTAGACTAAAGCTGGCCTAATTTTGCTGGTAGTATATGTCGATGATATTGTCATTACTGAGAGTGATTTTGCAGGTATTTCATCCCTTAAAAACTTTCTTTAGACCCAATTTCAGACAAAAGACTTGGGTCTACTAAGGTATTTCTTGGGTAATAAAGTTATGAGAAGTAAGAAAGGTATCTTCCTATCCCAGTGAAAGTATATTCTTCATCTTTTGGCAAAATGAGAAAATTATGTGCTAAGTCTTGCAATGCAACAATGACTCCCCAAATTTACAACTTGTAGCAGAGGATGTTAAGTTGTTTGAAGATCCAGAAAAGTATCGGAGGCTGGCAGGTAAATTAAATTATCTTCCAGTAACTAGTCCTAATATTGCATATTCAGTCAGTGTATTGAGTCAATTTATGTCTTCCCCAACTGTTACTCATTGGGAAGCTTTGGGACAAATTTTGTGTTATTTGGAAGGGGCTCCAAGTCGAGGCTTATTATATAGTAATCATGGGAATTTAAATGTTGAGTGTTTTTCAGATGCAGACTGGGCTAGGTCTAAGGCTGATAGAAGGTCAACTACCGGGTATTGCGTCTTTGTTGGAGGTAATTGGGTGTTTTGGAGAAATAAGAAGTAGAGCATAGTTTTTCGATCTAGTACTGAATCAAAGTATAGAGCTATAGCTCAATTAATGTGTGAGATAATGTGGATACTTCAATTACTAAATGAGATTGGCCTTAAGACTTCTCTACTTGCACAATTATGGTATGATAATCAAGCTGCTCTCCACATTACATCTAATCCTGTGTTTCATGAATGGATTAAATTTATTGAAATTGATTATCACTATGTTCATAAAAAATTTCAACAAAAGATCATCTTAACAGGACATGTCTAAATTGGAAAGCAATTAGAAGATATTTTTACAAAAACTCTTAATAGAGATTGAGTTGACCACATTTATAACAAGTTGGGCATGATTAATATCTATGCTCCAACTTAAAGGAGAGTGTTATGAATGTAGTGAATATTTTTTAATGTATTTTATTGAATGAGATACAAGATATTTATATACAAAGGATCATATAATTAGGTATTCTAATTGGGAAGATATCCCAATAATTAAGCTAACTAATTAAGAAAGAATATTATTTACATAATTATAGGATTGACTTCCTATAACACTCCCCCTCAAGATGAAGCATAGATATTAATCATATCCAACTTGTTACAAATGTAGTCAACCCGAGCCATATTCAAAGCCTTTGTGAAGATATCTCCTAACTGCTCTCCAGTTTTGACATGCCCTGTTAAGATGATCTTCTATTGAATGTTTTCTCGAAAGAAGTGATAATCAATTTCAATATGCTTAGTACGCTCATGAAACACTAGATTATAGGTGATATGGAAAGCGGCTTGATTGTCACACCATAGCTTGGCAAGATATGAGATCTCAAAACCAACTTCATCCAATAATTGACATGTCCACATTACTTCACACACAGCTTATGCCATAGCTCGATATTCTGATTCAGCACTCAAATGAGAAACTATAGTTTGTTTCTTACTTCTCCAAGATACTAAGTTTCCTCCAACAAAGATACAACATCTTGCGATTGACCTCCTATCAATTTTTGAACCTGCCCAATTTGCATCTGAAAAGCACTCAATATTTAAGTGCCCATGATTGCTATATAAGATACCACAACCTAAAGCACACTTTAAGTAACATAAAATTTGTGCCAAAGCTTCCCAATGGGTAACAGTAGGAGAAGACGTAAATTGACTTACAACATTAACTGAATATAAAATATCTGGATGAGTCATTGTGTGATAATTAAGTTTGCCAATGAATCTCCTATACATCTCAGAGTCCTCAAATAGTTCACCATCTCCTGCTATGAGCTAAAGATTAGGAGTCATTGGTGCACTGCATGGTTTGACACCCAATTTCCCTATTTCTGCTAGTAAATCAAGGACATACTTCCTCCGAGACAAGAAGATGCCTTTCTGACACCTTGAAACTTCAGTGCCTAAAAAATATTTTAACAAACCCAAATCTGTTGTTTGAAACTGAGTATGAAGGAATGACTTAAGTGATGAAATGCATGCAGAATCATTTATAGTAATAACAATATCATCAACATAAACTATAAGTAAGATTAGTTCAGCTTTAGACTATCTATAAAACACCGAATGATCATACTTGCTCTTTTGCATACCAAATTGTTGAACTACCTCACTGAATCTACCAAACCAAGCTCGAGGACTCTGTTTCAAGCCATAAAGGGATTTTCGAAGCCTGCAAACTTTGCCTAACTCCCCCTGAGCAATAAAACCCAGTGGTTGCTCCATATAAACTTCCTCCTGGAGATCACCATGAAGGAAAGCATTTTTGATATCCAACTGATGTAAAGGCCAATCATATCTAGCTACCAAAGAAACAAACAAGCGAACAGAAGCTAGTTTAGCAACAGGGGAGAAGGTGTCAGAGTAATCAGTCCCATAAGTCTGAGCATATCCTTTAGCAACAAGGCAAGCTTTGAGATGAGCACAAGTACCATCGAGATTCACTATAAAAATCCATTTACATCCAATAGCTTTTTTTATCTAGAGGTAGATGCACCAATTCCCAAGCACTGTTAGTATCTAAAGTCACCATTTCCTCTTCCATTGCAGCACGCTAGCCAGGATGGAATAATACCTCAACAACAGTTTTAGGAGCAGAAATAGTGTTTAGAGAACTAACAAAACAACGAGATGAAGGAGACAATTGATCATAACATACAAAAGAAGAAATAGGATAAGTATATTGACGCTTACTTTTGAGAAGAGCAAAGGGAAGATCTAGGTCAGACGGAGGAGCAGTGGATGGAACTTGATCTTCTAACGAAGAAGTAGGTGGATGATCTAAGTCAAGAGTCTCCAATCTCCCGGAATAAACATGAACAACAATGGACAGAATAGACTAAGAGATCATCTTCCCCCCCTGACTCTCATAAATGGATGAGGGAGGAAAGAATGGAGTGGATTCAAAAAAGGTAACATTGGCAGACACAATATGACGATTAAGGTTAGAGAAAAACATCTATACCCTTTTTGAAGTTGAGAATATCTGAGGAAGAGACATCTAGGAGACTTGAAATCCAATTTAGTAAGCTATGAACAAACATCTCGCACAAAACAAGTACTACCAAAGATACGAGATTCAATAGGAAATAAAGATTTAGAGGGAAACAAAATGGTATGAGGAATGTCACCGTTAAGGACAGATGATGAAATACGATTAATCAGAAAATAAACTGTAGAAACTGCATCAGCCTAAAACTGTGTAGGGACCTTCATTTGGAAAATGAGTGCTCATGCTATATCAAGAAGATATTGATTTTTTCTTTCAGCAGCCTCATTTTGAGATGGAGTATCAACACAGGATGTCTGATGAAGAATGTTATTTTGTGACAAATAGGTTTGGAAATTGCTAGAAGGATATTCCATAGCATTATCACTTCTCAATATACGCATAGAGGTATAAAATTGAGTTTGAATCTCAGCACAAAAAGCATAAAAAATAGAAAACAATTTTGAACGATTCTTCATTAAAAAAAACCAAGTAACACAGGAATAATCATCAATAAATGTAACAAAATACTTGAATCTAGAATTTGAAATAACAGGACATGGACCTCAAACATCATAATGAACTAACTCAAAAGATGATGAAGCCCGTTTATTGACATGAGATATTTTAGGCAAACGATGATGTTTGACAAACTGACATGACTTACAATCTAAAACTAACAAAGACTGAAACTGTGGACATAATTTCTTCAAGATAGATAAAGAAGGATGTCCCAACCAACAATGGATTTCAATAGGAGTTAAACTACTAGAATACATAAGAGATCTTGACACCTATTTGTCAAGGACGTAGAAGCCTCTGAACTCATATCCCCTACCAATAATCTACTTCGTCGTAAGATCCTGTAACAAACAATGATTAGAAAAAAAATAAGACACTACAATTTAAGAATCAAGTATGTTTACTAATAGAGAGTAAATTAAAGGCGAATTTGGGTAGACACAAAACAGATGACACAGAAATGGATGGTGTGAGATTTGCAATGCCAGAACCAATGACACAAGACTTAGATCCATTGGCAAAAATAACAGAGGATGAAGGATGATGAGTTTGAAAGTTAGACAAAAGGCTAAAATTACCTGTCATGTGCTATGTAGCACCAGAATCAATGACGAACTTGGAGGAGACAAGGCATGTAGTAAATTTACCTGACTCAACTATTGCAGTGACTGGTGAACTAGGAGACTTTAGAGATGAATGATACTAGGAGAACTGTGCATATTCTTCAGCTGACACCAAAATTGCTTTCTCAGAAGGAGCCACAGAAGAGTCATCAACTGCCACATTGGCCATATGAGATCGTTGGTTCTTATTCTGAAGCTTCTTATTCTGAAGCTTCAAACAATATCTTTTTGTATGACCTGGCTCATGGCAATAATAACATTCAATTCCTCCTGAGTCACGATTAGGGGTAACCTTCCCACCACGCTGGTTTCTCTTATTGCAACTATACCCTACTTTACTGCCTCCTCTATTACTTTGTCTTCCATTATCAGTATGACTAACAAGAGCACTATTAATAGATTGAGAGAATTAGAGAGCTTTAGTATGGAGTACTCTTGAGAAAGTATCATAAAGAGATAAAATTTCAGAACCAAAAAGAATTTGAGATTTAGCAGTCTCAAACTCTAGGGAAAGACTTGCCAAAAAACTCATAACAGCTATTTGTTCTTGTTGAGATTGCTGAACTTTCACATCAAGACTAAATGGCATTAAGACATTAAGTTCCTCATAGATTATTTTAAAATCCATAAAATAGGCTGTAAGGGACCTATCTTGTTTCTTTGTATGATAAAATGCCTTACATACTTTATAAATACGAGAGATATTTCCTTTACCTGAATATAAGAATTCTAAATAATCTATCAACTCCTTAACAAACTCACAGTGATTAATTAGGCTAATTTCCTCACTGTTAATAGAATTTTGAATTTGCAAGAATAAACGAGCATCTTCACTCATCCAAGTTGGCTTTGTATCATCAGTAGGAGGATCTTGAGTGAGATGATCATCCTTATCAATACTCCACAAATAAACCCTAACAGTCTTACTGCAATCTAAATAATTAGAACCATTAAGTTTGTGTTTTGTGATTTTAGTCATCACAGGAATCATATATCCTATTACACTTTTGCTTTCAACCATTAAAAAAAATTTCATAGCATAAACTCATAGAAATCTCCCTATCCAAACCAATAAACACACAATAAACACACCTCAAGACAATTTTAAAGCAGTTCGGTGTAATAAAAGCCAAAAACATACCCAACAGTAGGTGGACCAAGACAAATCACCTCCACAAGAGCACCCTATGACAAAACAGCTAACAGGGATGCAGTGTGCACCCCAACTTGACGCTGGCGAGTGGGACAGCATGAGACTCACTCGCTGACCTTCTGATGGCCAGATTTTTGGGTGAGATCGCCGGCAGATGATCTTCCTTTCTGGGTGGGCAGTGAGATGGTTACCTAATACCACAGCAGTGACTCTGATGGTTCTTCTCAAACACAGAACCAAAAAAAAAAAAACAATTTCTTTTCCTACGTGGCTTTGGTACCATGTAGTGAATATTTTTCTATGTATTATATTGAATGAGATACAAGGTATTTATATAAAAAGGATCCTATAATTAGGTATTCTAATTGAGAAGATATCCCAATAATTAAGCTAACTAATTCAGAAAGAATAGTATTTATATAATTATAGGATTGACTTCTTATAACAATGAACATCAATCTTGTAGTGTCCTATATAGTAAGTTTACCCAGTCATATAATAATTCCTATTAAGTCAAGTTTCCTAATGAGTGTAAAATAACTTTGTATATAAATACCTGTGTATATTCAATTAGAATTAATGAGAAAAATAGATTCCAAATTTCTACATAATAAAAAGACAGACCAATTGAAATCACATCTCACTACAAATCCCAATTATAATGACATAATCCCAATTATAATGACATAGAAAGGCTAGAATATACCACCATTCTTTGTGATCTATTATAATTGTGAGATTGTCTCTTTATCTCCTTAGATGTTGTACTTAAGTAGTTTAATAGGATTACAATTCCTAAATATAATAAGAGTCTGTTCCTAGTGTATATCTGTATAGCTGTGAATGAAATATACACATAGATTTTATCCCAAATCTCCCTTTCTTCTGTTATTTTCACATGGTATGCTTGATTTTTCTTTCTATTGTGCTTATTTTCTCTTGTTCTATTAAAAAAAAAAAAGAAATATTGTCGTTCTTAGTTCACCATTTGCCAGAGGGAGGTGGACTACACCAGTCCAATCAATTCCTTGCCTGTTGATAAGTCAGAACCTAGAAGGTCGGCATTGGAATCCCGGCCATTGATCACCATGTGCCATCAGTTTCATTCCAGCGCCATGCTCCAGCACGTGAAACGTTTTTCGACACTCCCCTCATCAAATCTTGCACCAGAGGACTCACTTGAGGCAGGCGATTCATCCCAGCCCCGCACCTTTTTTTGGTTTTCTTTTTTTCTTTTGGGTTTCTCTAAACAACAGTTGTGAATGTTGTTCACTCAACCAAGAACAAAAACCTTGGTGTGGATATTTTAAAGACATCGATCTTCAGACCTATTTTAAGATTCCATTTGTCACGACCCAACCTATGGGCCGGACCGGCACTAGGACCTGGGCCAGCCTAAAGCCCCCGAGGCCCGTAGTAAGCCTTAACTATTCATTAACCCAACTCTAAGGCCCATTTGGGCCCAATATCAAGAAAACAAACGGACAGAGTCCGACCATAAAATGGACTTTCCAGCGGAGTTTTCGACTCACCCAACACAATAAACAATCCATTGGGGAGCTCACCCTCCACATACTCATCAACATAATAATAAATGGGAGCTCGGCTCCTCATCCAATCCATCAAGCACAGACTTAAAATATTAAGTTTACAGTCCAACATGAATATAATATTACGACCAATTTCAAATAATTCGCTAACACATGCGGAAATTCTAGGAGTAATTAAAATTACACAATATTGATAAACAACCTGCGAGGTAAAAAGGCAGGTTAACCCAGAACAAAATATCCTCCTGTGGCCTGTAAAAATTTTTGAACAGGAGTGAGCGTCACTCGACTGAGTAAAATATCAATCTTAACTATAATCTCTATAACTATCTCAAACTAATGCAACTGTAGAGTGAAATGCAACATACACAACATTTTCACATCATAACATCAAAAGGAAATTTGGAGCACTCACACACCTGTAGTATCAATCATAACATATGGGAGCCGATCCCTATTCTCTTAAATCCAACAGTGCCGAATTACTCAAGCTCGGACTTCCACTTAATAACCAAATCGAGGTCCCAGATTACTCAAGCCGTGACTACCCCTCGAAGGATCGGGTCCCATTACTCCTATCCATAGTCCACACCACATCACACGCCGCGCCCGCCCGCGCGCTTGCTCCAAATTACCACAACAACATTCATGGCACATTATGATTATGAATGCAACATAATTCGTGCCTAGAGTTTAACTACATAAATATATGCATATAAGTTATGCATCGGCAAGCTTAACATATAATAATATCAAAATTACAATTAAAATTAATATTTTACTCACAAACTTGGGAGGAAGAAGGCTCACGACAATTACATTACATCTATTTAATAAATTTGACTCAATACAAACAAAGAAAAAGATCAAGTACGTCCTAAGTCGTGCCAAAAATCCGGCAGAGTCTCCCATGTACCTAGGACCTACCCAACCTGCAAAAGGGCTAAAAAATGCACTTCTATATTCACAATCCATATATCAACAGTTCAATCATATCACACAGCCCCTCCTGGGCCCATCAAATCAATCACCCATCACAATACACAAAATTTCAATTTAGTCCTTATTATTGATCATTTTTGCAAAATCTCAAATAAACTCTAAAAATTATAAAACTCGCCCGTGGTCCTTAGAAATATTACTAAGCTATTGCAAAAGAATCGTAATTTTCTAAGCTACCACGAATATTTTATGGATTTTCAATCCTATTTAAGCACTAGAAAATTACGAAAAAGAAAGGTTCGGGTTTACTTTGCCGATTCCGCTTGAGGCGCTCGCGGGATGCTGACAATGGTGGGGTAGCCAAAACCTCGATCCAATTCGGAGACTTTTCCAGAAATTCACAGATCCGACAAAATTTCCGCAATTGAGGATACCTACAGCCCAATAATAATATATAAAAAATCGGTGTTACATTCTTAAATTCGTCCTCGAATTTTACACAAGCGATAAAGCACATGATTATACATTGAGCAGAATAAGGGTACTTGCTACACATGTCCCGTTCTAACTCCAGTGCACTCTTCCAGCGACTCCTCCACAAAACCTTAACCATAGGGATCTGTTTTAATCTCACTGTCTCACTTGGTAGTCCACTATGGCTCTGTTACGCTCCTCAAATGTCAAGTTCTCTTTTAGCTCTATCACATCCATGAGAAGGATCGGGAATGTATTTCTGAGCATGGAGATGTGAAACACGGATGAGCGTGAGAGAGGTTGGGTGGTAGCTCCAGCCGTGAGGCAACCCAACTCTATCGGTAACCTCAAAGGTCCAATATACCGAGGTGCCAACTTGCCCTTCTTTCCAAATCTCATGACTCCCTTCATTGGAGAAACCTTCAGAATACATAGTCGCCATTGCAAACTCCACATCCCTCCGTCTGCATAACTTTTACGCCTTGAAAAGTGTTTTGATCGTTCACGATTAAAGGAACTATCTCAAGTGTCTTGCACTAGGTTTACATCATGCACCTTCGCTTCCCCATTTCTGTCCAACACAGAGGAGACCTACACTTTCTTCCATATAGTGCCTCATAGGCGCCATTCCTATGCTTGAGTGATAAGCTGTGTTGTAGGCAAACTCCACCAAAGCTAGTGATCATCCCATTGACCTCCAAAATCCAAAACACTCATGCGAAGCATGTCTTCCATGTTTATATTGTCCTTCGGTGGAAAGGCGTACTAAAGTTCAATGTGTGCCAAGAGCCTCCTGCAACTTTCTCCAAAACCGAGAAGTGGCCCTCTGTCGATATTATGGGCGGAACTCCATGCAATCGACTATTTCTCGAATGTAGAGGCATAGTATGTAGTCTTTACAGTAAGAAGTGAGCTGATTTGGTCAAGCGGTCTACAATTACCCATATCGAGTCATATCCACGCGTGGTGGAGGCAACCAGTCACAAAATCCATAGTAATCATTTCCCACTTCCATTCTGGGATAGGGAGCTCTTCCCCGACGGTCTCTGGTATTCAAACTTCACCTTCGACAAGTCAAGCACTTGGACACAAAGTCCGCTATGTCTCTCTTCATGCCATTCCACCAATAGCTATCTTTCACATCATGGTACATCTTGGTGGAACACAGGTGAATCGTATAGTGTGCCTCTCGCATGATTTCATTCTGAGGTTGTCTACATCGGGCACACATATCCTAGAACCTTGCACTAGGGCACCATCATTGGCAAATCCAACTCACCACCTTCACCTTCTTGTACTCTTTCTATAATCTTCATCAATTGTTGGTCTCGAAACTCTAACTCTGTCCCTCAAGTCTAGCCTCACCAAAAGTGAGCCAACGTATCCCTCATCCGAAAGATCTAGGATTAAACCTTGATCTATCAACTCATGTACCTCTGAATCACTCTTCTCTGTGAAATGTGCGAAAATTTTTACCAAAGCATCTGCTACTACATTGGCCTTCCTGGGGTGTGTGGATGATGCAATCATAGTCTTTCGAAGCTCCATCCATCTCCTCTGTCTCAAGTTTAAATCCCTCTGTTGGAAGATGTACTTTAAACTCTTGTGGTTTGTATATCTCGCACACTTCACCATAGTAGTGTCTCCAGTTTTAAGTGCAAAGACTACAACCGCCATTTCCAAATCATGGGTGGGATAGTTCGCTCATGCCTCTTCAGTCCTTGAAGCATAAGCCACTACTTTTCCATTCCGCATCAAAACACACCCTAGGCCAACTCTAGAGGCATCACGTATCCTTCACCGCTCATAGGTAGTGTTAACACGGGCGGTGGTTAGACACTCCTTATCCTCATCATTATAAGACTCTATCGAGCTCTCTTCTGTCCTTTGCATCTTATCCACTTCCCTTTTCCTATTTTTGGTATTGTTGGTATCATTTCAACTCTGTACTTATTCCTTAATTTTAGTCCTATCACAACATTACACCTTTTCCTTAAAAGATGTATATCACATAATCAAATATAAATTTCTATTTAATTATTATTCTTATCTTGAATACTATTTTCATTACTTCAAGAATTCTAACCCTATGATTTACTCCTACCAGCACATTCTTCACCTTATGTAACACTTATAATTACCCATAGAAATTTTTTTTTTTTTTCTTGTATCCCCTTTTTTCCAACTTAACTATCAGAACATTATCATTCCCTATCAGCCTTAGTAGGAAATTGCTTATCCTGGATGAATATGAGCCCCATAAACTATAAGTTCCATCCGAACTAACAGGAAATATGTGTCATGCCTTAATTCCAAACAAGATACTTCACGTGTTCATTCTCCTTAATATAATCATATATCGCCCATAGCTTTCTAAACTTCAACCTCAAATTACCCATCAGCAAACAATTTCATCTATTGAATCTCAACCATAAATAGTACTTCCTCCACTCATAGTTTAAAACAGTTGCAAGCCTTAGTAGCTAACTCAATTTAACTCCTGTCATTACTCTGTTCGTCCTTTCATACTTAATACTAGGTATGCACTTCCTGTCATTCTCATATCAGGAAATTATGTATGAATTTGTGCCTACTAAACTCTCAATAACTAGGTCTCCTTGACTCAGTTTTTGTTCCTTATATAACCTTCTAGAACCAAAAGCACAAGCTAAACTTGAAAAGAAAGAAAATATCCTCTTATATTCAACTACACCCGATTGTCATATCATAACGTTTCACCTAAGTTTCTTGGTCTTTCTCTCCAAATTTCATCATCTCCTAGCACAATTATGCTCTACCTATAAGTTATCATCTGCATAAACCCTTTAATTTTCCTTCTTGACATAATATTTTATAATTTATTAACTTTACTTATACTCGACCTATGATTCATATCTATCATCGTTTTTATTGTGCCCTTAACTTTTGTTGATTCCTGAAAGATTTCTCTCACTAATAAATTCTTCCAACACTAATTCCACCCTTATCTAGGGTCATTCATTTGATCCCTTAGACTGACTTTTATTCAACTTACTAACTTCTCTTTCTCTACCTATTTAGGTAGTCCGCAATACCATCGCACACCTTCTAACATTTACTCATTATTATTGTATTCCATACCTCCATCACTTTTCTCACTAATGTGATCCCATTTTGGGTTTTCCATCCTTGTCATTCTCCTTACCAAGAATAACACTTAGCCTATCCTATATCTTAACTTTGTTTCTTTTATTATGCGCTCTTTAGGTTGTCCTTTCATTTATTTCCTTTATCTTACCCAAAATAGAACTTGACTATTCTATCCCTGGTTCCAGTCTTCTTACTAACATAACAGCTGTTCTTGCTAACTATATCTATCAGAGTCTCTATCGCGTTATCATATGTCCGTGCTACTCATTTGGTCCTTTGACCACTCTAGCTAGTACTTCCACTAGCATTTAGATTATATTGCATGCAATCAATTGCCCAAACTTTCATTCTGCACTTTCTTTATCCATTGGCCTTCTGTGATTTATCTTCGCTAATTTATTACTCTTAACACTATTATAATTAGATTATACTATTGTTTTGAATAATTTGAAATTAGAAAGGAACTCGACAAATTACGCCATACTTTTATTGTATGATCTCTATTCTTATCCTTTAACTTACATAATACCCTTAATACCTCGAGAATTGATTAATTTTATTTATTATTATTTTTATTATTATTATTATTATTATTTTCCATGTTTACTCAATTCCAAAACTTAAGATTTCGCACCCAAACCCGTCATCCAATTCAAAGGATTTACATCCATCGTGATCGATTATATATGATTCCTATAATGGAACTTGTATCCTCTCCGGGATACCCGAGCCAACTACTCTCTACCACACTCTACAGTCCCATGACACTATTCCATAAGTCATCATTATATAACCTTCGATCCATTAAAGATAGGACTATATCCTAACTTGCTGCAACAAAGGTACTACATCTACCACCTTGCAACCATGTCAAGTTAATGACTCTTTTATCATATCATAGCTCTATAAATCATCAATTCATAGTTTCGACCTTCTCTAGGTAGTAGAGTTGTACTTTATTCCATCTTGATACACACAAGGTATACTATTCTCACTCTATAAGTGTCACCTTTACTTTGCAACTAGTCCAAAACCTGTCCGATGGCAACTCTTGATGAAACTCTAGCTCATCTTTGTATGGGAGTCACGACTCTAGTTATCACCCAAGTGACCTTTCAATATTCTAACTCTAAACTCTTAGCCAGTTCCCAACTCCTCTGCAAATATAGAACTCTGTTTTGGCATAAGCGTACCAAAGAAGCCATCTCAAACACCCTCATTATGGAGCACCACGGGGATGCACGCTCTACACAATAATCTCATGTCGATGCATGTCTGCGCGACTACGGCGGACATCGAGAATATTGTATAGTTACTACGATAGGTCTCCTAATTTCTTATCTCTAATCTTCTATTATCACAAACTTATTGGGTCATCGTATCCTCATCCTTATCTAGGGCAATTGTACTTTTAAGACTCACTTTTATGTACTCGTGTCTTACAGAAATGGGCACACCATTTAAACCCATCTTGACAAAATATAACATTTCTTGGAGTCGTATCCTCATGATAGATCTCACATGTCTACTAACTCTATTTCACATTTACATGTACTCCACGAAAATCAAGACACTAAGCGAGGTAATCTTATATTTCCGAGGTATAACGTAGAATCTAGAAACAAAGAATTACAGAAAAGAATCCTATACTCCATGTGACTCCTAGTAGACTCTTCCCAACACTTAGATAATTTTTCCCTATGAATGGAGCCTAAGCTCGATACCACATTTGTCACGACCCAACCTATGGGCCTAAAGCCCCGTAGTAAGCCTTAACTATTCATTAACCCAACTCTAAGGCCCATTTGGGCCCAATATCAAGAAAACAAGCCATAAAATGGACTTTCCAACGGAGTTTTCGACTCACCCGACTGTAAACACAAAAAACAATCCATTGGGGAGCTCAGCTCACCCTCCACAAACTCAACAACATAATAATAAATGGGAGCTCAGCTCCCTCATCCAATCCATCAAACACACTTAAAAAATTAAGTTTATAGGTCCAACATGACTATAATATTACGGACCAATTTCAAATAATTCTGCTAACACATGCGGAAATTCTAGGAGTAATTAAAATTACACAATATTGATAAACAACTGCGAGGTAAAAGGCGGGTTAACCTGAACAAAATATCCTCCTGTGCTGTAAAAATTTTTGAGCGAGTGGCGACAGAGGAAGCGTTCGACTAGAGTAAAATATCAATATTATCTATAATCTCTATAACTATCTGAAACTAAGGCAACCTGTACAGTGAAATGCAAAATACACAACATTTTCCCATGATAACATCATAAAGGAAATTTGGAGCACTCACACACACAGTATAATCAATCATAACATAAGGGAGTGATCCCTATACACTCTCTTAAATCCAACTTTGTGCCGGGTAATTACTCAAGCTCGGACTTCCACTTAATAACCAAATCGAGGGTCCCAAAATTACTCAAGCCGTGACTACCCCTCGAAGGATCGGGTCCCAATTACTCAAGCCGTGTTGCCCTATCCATAGTCCACACCACATCACACGCCCAAATTACCACAACAACATTCATGGCACATTGATTATGAATGCAACATAATTCGTGCCTAGAGTTTAACTACATAAATATATGCATATAAGTGATGCATGGGCATGAACATATAATAATATCGAAATTACAATTAAAATTAATATTTTACTCACAAACTTGACGACAAATTGGCGGAGGAAGAAGGCTCACGACAATTACATTACATCTATTTAATAAATTTGACTCAATACAAACAAAGAAAAGATCAAATCGTCCTAAGTCGTAGAAAATCCGGCAGTCTCCCTGTACCTAGGACCTACCCAACAAAGGGCTAAAAACGCACTTCTATATTCACAATCCATATATCAACAGTTCAATCATATCACACACCCCTCCTAGGCCCATCAAATCAATCACCCATCACAATAAATTTCAATTTAGTCCTTATTATTGATCATTTTTGCAAAACAAATAAACTCTAAAAATTATAAAACTGTCCTTAGAAATATTACTAAGCTATTGCAAAAGAATCGTAATTTTCTAAGCTACCGAATATTTTATGGATTTTCAATCCTATTTAAGCACTAGAAAATTACGAAAAAGAAAGGTTCGGGTTTACCTTTGCCGACTTTTCGGGATGCACGACAATGGTGGGGTAGCCAAAACCTCGATCCAGACTTTTAAATTCACAGATCCGGACAACTGTCGAATTTCCGCGAATTGAGGATACCTACACGAAGCCCAATAATAATATATAAAAAATCAGGGGTGTTACACCATTCTTCTCAATGTGATCTCCAGTAGCATTCAACATGACTAAAAAGGGCAGTTCCCCCGATTCAAGTGACTCTAAGTCAATTTTCTCTTCTTTTTCTAATTCTCCAACAATTACTATGTGAAAATTGCAAGGTAACAACAATTATATGTCATGATTAACCTCAATATATTTGTGGTTTATGAGACGAGTTATGATGATCATCTAATTGCTCCAACCAATAGGCCTAGGTAAAACAAAATTGATGCACAATTATGTAGTCTTTTATAGAACAAAATTGGACATTAAATATTCACATTATTTCAGTCCTGTAAAACCTATTGTAAAGTCCGGAATAAGGCTAAGACTTTATATACTAATGATGTAAAACACATATAGTCATCTAAGATATTATTTATCTCCAATAGAATCACCAAGATATGGCAAGTTATTTAGGGCAAATAGTAACACTGAAGGATGAGTTTAATTCTCCTATGTCATTCTTTGACAGCATTACTACACAAAAATAACAACGAGACAAGTTCTTTATGGTCTTGGCTTTAATAGGACTTCGATTTGGCCTTGGTTTTGTACAGGATCAAATCTTGACGGGTTCCATTATTACTTCTCTAAAAGATGTCTCTGTTCAATTATTGCATATTACTTTAAATGCAACTGATACAAATGAAATTGAGACATTTGTTTTAGCTGTGCACATTAGAAATCAGTAAGAATAAGGAGGTCTCCGCAAAGGGAAAGGAAAAGGCTCTATATCTCACTATACTTACTGTGATAAAAATGGCCACACTTGAGATACTTATTGGGCATTGCATGGTTGACCACCATGCAATAATCAATCCAACACAAGCTAACTTGCTACTCATGTAGCTCAGACCCATAGGGATGACCTTTTTCCATTACCTGATACAAAAGATCAACAGTTCAATTCCGTTGTCTTAACTGGAGCTTACTACAACAAGTACTTGCAGTATCATGCTGCTAAACAATAGTCATTCTCATCTAGCATTTCTAACTTTGGCAGTTCCTTTGCTTATTTGACCAAGTCTACACACATTGGCCTATCGATACTAAACTCCATTGCATCAGACCATATCTCTGGTAATAAAAACTTTTTCTCTAATCTTACCTCCTTTTCAATTTCCTCTAGAGTTGCACTTGCTAATGGCAAAATGTGATAAAAGGAACAAAAGAAGTTCAACCTCTTCATTCCATTTTTTAAAACTCAATCTTATTTGCACCTAAATGTCCATACAATTTGATTTTTGTTAACAAATCAACCAAAAATCTTGATTGTTATGTCATTTTTATGGCTGACTTTGTTATTGTGTACGATTGAGGTACGAAAAAGACGATTAGAACAGGACTTTGAGCCACAAGGACCGTATCATCTATCTACTTCAAGATCACCGGTTGTTTTCTCTTCCGCTACATCCACTGATCTTCTCCATAGCTGTCTGGGTCATCTGAGTCTCACCAAACTTCAAAAATTAGTACCTAGTCTTCCTACATTATCTTCTTTAGAATATGAATCACGTCAACTTAGGAAACAAACACAAGCTTCCTTTCCCAAGCGAGTCAATAATAGGGCCACATCTATGTTTGATATTGTTCAGTTAGACATTTGGGGCCTAAGTTGTGCAAGTACAACTTTAAGATTTCATTATTTTGTTATTTTTTATTGATGATTATTCCTGTTGTACTTGAGTATTTTTAATAAAAAATCATTTTGAGTTATTCTCTATTTTTCAAAATTTTGTGCTGAAATTCATAATTAATTTGGTGTTACAATTAAGGTATTACGCAATGATAATGCAAAAGAATACTTATCACCCTTCACTAATTTCATGTCTTCTCAAGGAATAACTCATCAAATCTCTTGTGCATATACTCCATAGCAAAATGACATTGCCGAACGTAAAAATGGGCATCTTATTGAAACTGCTCGTACCTTACTTTACACCACAGTGTTCCTCTTCATTTTTGAGGAAATGCTATTCTCACAGCTTGTTATCTAATTAACCAAATGTCTTCTTCTGTGTTTTAGCATCAAAGTCCTCACCCAATTCTATTTCCAGATCAAGATCCCCATCCTCTGTCATTGCGTATGCTTGGCTGTACATGTTTTATTCATGATCATACTCCTGGGAAAGACAAACTCTAGCCTAAATTTATTAAATGTGTCTTTCTAAGATACTCTTATCTTCAAAAAGGTTACAAATGATATGACCCAACAACAAACAAATATTTTATCTCAGTAGATGTAACCTTCTTTGAAACATCCCTATATTTTTCAACAAACACTGAATCACAAGTCAGTAGTTCTAATCCTCCTCCCCAAGTCTACTCCCATCATCCTTATTCACCTATTAACACCAATGATACTTCTCCTCATGATATAGGTACATTGGCTACTCCTGATGACTTATCGCCTATTCCTTTGTGACCTATTCTAGTCATGCCTTTAGTAGATGCAAGATCTCCTCCAATTGTCCTTTGTAAAGGTATTTGTTTCTCTCGAAACCCTTATCCCATTTATAGTTTTCTTAGTTATCATCGTTTGTCACCATTCTATTACGCATTTGTTTCCACCTTATCTTTTATTTCCATCCTCTTGACTGTTAGAGAAGCATTGGAATATCCAGGGTAGCGAGATGCCATGATAGAGGAAATGACTTCTTTTCATAATAATGGTACTTGGGAGTTGGTTTCATTGCCACAGGGTAAACTTGTTGTTGGGTGTCGCTAGGTTTTTACTGTGAAAATAGGTCTTAATGGACATGTTGATTGATTGGAGGTCCATCTTGTTGCCAAAGGCTATACTTAGATTTTTGGGGTTGATTATGGTGACATCTTCTCTCCAGTTGCTAAAATTGCATTAGTTCATCCACTTATTTCTTTGGTAACAATGCATTACTTTATCAGCTAGATATTAGAAATGCCTTTTTGCATAGGAAATAGTTTTAGGAGGCATATATGGAGTAAACACCAGGGTTTGTCCTTCAAAGGGAGTCTAGTTTGGTATGCCATCTATGATGTGCACTATATGGTCTGAAACAGTCTATAAGGGCATGGTTTGGACGATTCAGTATAGTGGTCTAGTAGTTTGTAATGAATAGGAGTGGAACTGATCATTTGGTGTTCTTTCGCCATGGTAATCAAGGTAATTGCATTTATTTGGTACTCTATGTTGATGACATAGTCATAACAAGAAATGACCATGATGGGATCATTAAGCTCAAACAACATTTGTTTTGTCACTTTCAAACTAAAGATCTGGGAAAATTGAAGTACTTTTTGGGAATTGAGGTAGCATAGTCCATGATGGATATTGCTATTTCCCAAAGGAAATATGCTTTAAACATATTCAAAGGGACGAGCATCATAGATTGCAAACCCGTAGACATTCCCATAGATCCAAATATCAAACTTGTTCTTGGACAAGTAAGCCATTAGAAGAACCTGGCAAAGATCGAGGGCTGGTGGGCAAGCTGAATTATCTTATAATAACACAGCCAAATATCTCATTTGCTGTTAGTTTGGTTTGTCAGTTTCTCCAAGCTCCATGTAGTGATAACTAGAATGCAATAATTCGCATTCCTAGGTATATCAAAGGATCTCCTAAACAAAGTATATTGTATGAAGATAAGGTAATTCACAGGTTATTGGGCACTCTGATGTGAATTGGGCAATTTCTCTTGTAGATAGGCGATTTACTTTGAGATATTGTGTTATGATTAAAAGGAATCTAATATCCTAGAAGAGTAAAAAGCAAAATGTAGTTGCCAAGTCAAGTGCAGAAGTAGAATACAGAGCTATGGCTCTAGCAACTGGTGAGTTGATCTGGTTAAAATAACTTTAAGAATTAAGGTGTGGGTAAGTTAAATAAATGACACTAATATGTGACAATCAAGCTGCCCTACATTTTCCCTAAAATCCAGTTTTTCATGAAAGAACAAAGCTTATAGAGGTAGATTGCCATTTTATTAAACAAAAGATCAAATTAGGGTGTATTGCTACTAGTTTTATTAATTCAAATAACCATTTAACAAATGTTTTCACTAAGTACCTTAGAGGATCTTGAGTTGAATATATTTGTAACAAACTTGAAGCATATGATATGTACGCTCCAACTTGACAGGAAGTGTTGAGATTGTCTCTTATCTACTTAGGTTATCTGCTGTACTTAAGTAGTTTAATAGGATTACAATTCTTAAGTATAATAGGAGTCCACTTCCTTTTTGTGATGTGTGTGCGTGCGTGTGTGTGTGTATAGTTATGAATGAAATATATACACACATTTTCTCCCAAATCTCTCTTTCTTTCTATTATTTCACAATCATAAAAGGTGAAGCAAAGAAATGAACATAAACAAATAATTGGAAAAGAAAATATTAGCCATAAAAGCAATATGAAAAACATAGTAAATGAATATATATCTTGATCGTTATCTTTCAGTCCTTTTGACTTTTACTACTCCAACAATTACTCTTCAGTTTAGAAGGCTTCCTCTTTGTTATAATTGAGGCATTATATATTTCAATCTTTATTATAAAACAAAAACAAAACAAATAAATGAGAATAATGTAGTGATTAAAATTTTTGTCCATGAATGTAGGCTGCTGGCAACCAAACCACGTAAATTATTTTCTTATTCTTTCTTTACTCTCAACACAATTTCATACTATTTTAAATTTTATTTTCCAGTAATTGTCTACTAGTTTTAGGCTCTAATCTCTCCCAATACAAGCCAAACAAACAGCAAATTCAGGATCACACACAATCTTTCATGAAGATAGATGCCAAGAACAAAGAAAAAGATTTACAATAATGAATATTTAAGCTTCTCATTCTGCATTGAACAAATTTATAACTTTTAAATGCACTAATAAACTTACCGGGCATTGGTTGGAGAAAGCTGATTCATCACTGAATGAATTATGCTTGGGTTGAATTTGGAAGGAATGGAGGATTGAACTAGCCAATCCTTTGGAGGATATAACTGAAACCCCAAAAGAAGAAATTAATAGACAAGTATCATCAACATCTCACAATAAGAGAACAAATATTAGCTCCCAATTTTTGTACTATAAGCTGAAAACATTTGAGGACTCCATTGATATTAGGTATTAGAGTTCTCAATCACTTTTTAAGGATTGCTTGTTTCGTTGATCAAACCATTGAATCAATAGTTTTCTTAACAAAAATTATAAGTGATGCATTTTAAATCAATCTAGTATCTATAATCATCTTAGGAGAATAATTTGTTGTGTTCTATAATTCCATACTCACATTATAAGTGTAAGGTGAAATAGATATACTTGTCTAATTGATACATGCATATAAGCAATTATGCTTATAATACAAACATATACTTTTTAGTACATGGAAACACGCACAACCACACATAAAACTTTTAAAAAATAGCTAAGAAATAATGATGCATAAATTCTAAGTACTCTCAGGATAAAAGTTTCTCCCACGCTAATCAATCATGGTTCAGTTCAGTGCTACTTTCATTAGGTGCAAACAAATTATGAGTTGTTAACTTTAAATTTCATAGGACCTTATATTAGACAAAGAAATAGTATAAAATAATTTTCAGTAAACTCACCAAAACGTATAAACATGATGACTTATCTCCTACAATACAAAAGTAATTTAAAAATTGGCCATCCTTATGAATAAGGTAGTCATGGATTATGGATTTAAATCGCGGTCATAGGTAATGGAAACAGGTCTATAATGAGTTGTAACATAATGATAACAACCTATCACTACGCAATTATTTTTTTTGAAAACTTTGCAAAGTTTAAACTAAGGTATACAACTAAATAATAATTATAAATACATTAAATAAAAACACTAAATCCATCATTTTTAGACATCATTAACATTAATCAATTTAAAGCTAAAATAAGTATGTAGATAGTAGAGAATAATGCTTCGTACTATAAATTTAACAAAAAAATTTAGCATCAAACATAATATTCTTTAACCAAAAAAAAAAAACTCACCTTTTGCAAGTTAAAAATGTATTGAACTAAAAAGATAGTTGATGATCCTAACTCAAGAGAGAAAAAGTGAAAGATTTGTAGAAAGATAAAAAAGTTTAGATGCAAAAAAGTTTAGATGAAAATTTGAAAAAGTGAAATACAACAGCTTAAAACTCCACAGACCAAGACAAAAGAACAAGGAACAGTTGATGTCCCCATCTAGCTTAAGAAAAAAGTGAGGTAATGGATCGTTACCATTACTTAATGGTAAATAGTAGTTGTTACATTACGTAACAGGTGCAACGACCGTGATAGGAATATTTTTATTTTTGCCTTTAAATAACGAGTGTCATGATAACAACAGAGCAAAAAACTTATAAATAAAATGTAATTATTGTTATTCAAAACTATGGTCATGGTGTAAGAAGTCCTAAACATGCTATTAGATCAGACAAATGCTATTAGAATTTGCTGATTTAAAAAATAATGATTCATATAATTTATTTTCTGAAAATAATAATAATAATAATAATAATAATAATAATAATAATAATAATAATAATAATAATAATAATAATAATCCAATTAGACAATACACAATCATCAACAAGCCGCAACATTAACCACTAAACCTTTTCGCAATATGGCATCAACATTAACATTTTTAAACCTGCCTTCCTCATTTTTTAAGGATTTTTTTTTTTTGTGTGTGCACCTTTCAATAATATGTGGGTATATTCATATGTGCTAACATTACGGCTTATCATGTTACTTTGTAATATAATGTTCTTGAGTATGGGGTGAATTTTAAAGCATCTCTTATATTTTTTTTCATCCCAAAGCATCTCTTACGTCATTCTTCTCTAAGCATCTCTTATATTTTTTTTTTGTCCCAAAGCATCTCTTACATTACTCTTCTCCTTATTAAAGAAAAGGAAAAAAGGAATATGGTGTCACTTCACATCTAAATTTTAATGTCTTCACTATCTCTTAAGGTTAAGCCATTTCATCATATCAAACAATTCTTTGATAAAAAAAGATGAGATGAAACATAAAAAACTTGTTTTTTACTTTTCTGTTACATAAAACATGTAATAAGGTAGCAAAATTTTTGATTTTCCTAGAATCAAGGTATTTCCTTAGAAAACAATTTGGTTGACTAATAGCTTAGGAAAGCGTGGGCAAGCCAGATATTAAGTGTATCAGCTATGCGTTTTCAAACTTCTACTAAATGGATGCAGGAACTTGACTACACTTGTAATATCCGCCACTTTCCGATATCGGAATATCTATCCTTAATGGAATATTCTGGTGAAAATTAAAATTTCACTGACAAGAGAGTGGCGGTAAGATGTGAAAATATATTCATGTACATGTGTTTGAGATGTTTAAATGTATTTAAAAATAAAAAAAATTTTAAAGGTTATATTTCCTAAAAGGGTTTTAAGTGTGTTTTTGGGCAGAAGGAACTTCGATAGTTGAATGATGGACTTTCTATAGCCAAAGTCTCTTTCTCGGTTTAAATCCCTTTTTGAACGTAATAGACTTTGGCAACCGGAACTAAGGCTTTTGATAGCCGAAAGTCCCTCCACTATTAAGAGTATAAAGGGACCAAAACTCATTTTTCTGCTCAAAATACTAAGGTATCCTTTTCTTCTCTCTCTCTCTCTCACAACTATTGGGTTATACAAGCTCCGAAGAGATTTCCTTTGGTTTTTCATGATCTGAAGGTAGATTCTTCCATTTAGAAGTTTGAAAGAGTAGATTCAAGTTTTAGGGTAACTTCAAGTTTGAAAATAAGTCATGTCTTTGGGGCGCAGAGGTTGTTGAAATAGAGGAATGGGGACTGAAGTCACTAAGAAACATGTTAGGGCATAATGAAAGAGAGGTAAGTACCAAAGTTGATTAAAGTTATGAGATATCAAGTCAAGTGCACATGACGCATGGAGGGTACTAGAGATGTTAGAAAAAGGATGAGTAATAAAGGTAAAAGTTTCGCTACGAACTGACAACGATAGTTAGGACGTTACAACAGAGTCGAGAGCAGCAGAATCTGTTTTATAGCATACAAAGAGTTTTGAAGAATAAATGTTTGCATTTGTCCCAATAATCCACTTTTCTTTATCCCCTATTTACTCGAAAATTCGGGAACGAATTTTTCTTAAGGGGAGAAAAATGTAACAACCCGATATATATATATATATATATATATATATATATATATATATATATATATATATATATATATTAATAATTTTAATTATAATTTATTACTATCTTATTCAAGGTACTAAATTAGAATTTTCATAATAATGTTATTTTACTTTATGAATATTATTTTTACATGTATTATTATTACAATTATTTTAAACTGTTATTTGTAATATTGTCTTTATTAAAAATAAATTAAAGTTAATTTATTAAATTAAAATAAAAATAATTAAATTTCTTTAGAGTATATTTATTTTTAATATTACAAAAATTTTATTGAATTTAAATATAATAAAAGAATTTTAGACCTAATCGAAAATATCTAAAAAGTTTAGGCACTAATGGTGTGTGTAATTAAAAGTAAAAAAAAAAACCCCAAAATTTATCGTGCAGAACAATCCCCCCCCCCCCCCCCCAATTTTCTTTCTCTCTCTTCGACCTCTCTCCCTCCCTCACTTTCTCTCTCCCGTTTCCCTTTTGACCTGCAAACCAGCGACGTCGATGGTGGACCATCAGACTCCAGAGGTGACAGGAGAGCTTCACGGCAGCTGTAGCACCCCATCTAGCGCATTTTGGAGGAGAGAGAGAGAGCAATGCAATGCACCACTTTTCAAGGTAGTTTCCAACCAGCTCCGGTGACCATTCGACAAAAGGAAGGTGGCGCTCAACTCCTGGGACCACAGGCTTCTCTTCCCGACTAGTGGTGTCTCATTCCATGGAGGTTTCCAGCAAGAATCAAGGAGACAGAAAGGGGAGAGAGAAAATGGTAGCAGTGGTTTTTCGACCCTTTTTCCAGCGATCTGATAGTTGGATCAAAAATCCGAGACCATCGATGGACTCAGCACATCGAGATATTTGAGATGGGACCAACCCCGCTCCGATCAGACACTATTTGAAAAAGGCAATTATCAAACAGTCTAGAATGCATGGTGAGATTTTTGAACTTTTTTAATTCTCAAAAATTAAAAATAATTTTATGATAATTATTAATAATTTTTGGAACTCCGCCTAAGTAGTTTGCGCTTAGCCGGTCCCAAGCCCGGATAAAGGAGGAGGGTTGCGGTAGGTGACAACCAGCGTAAAAATTTCGTCACACCCTATGATATGGATTCAAATGATATAAACGTTGGGGCGTCCTCTACTAACGACGCGCTACATCGGAGCCCGGGTGTAGTGATAAATATGCAAGGGTGTAGGGCGTTCACCGAAGCGACGCCATCATGCCGCGCCGGTGTGGTGTTAAGTGAGCAAAGGTTCCCACATCATGGACGGGTGTGGGTAAAGAAATTAGTCCATAAGACAGATAATAGAACAAATAGTGGAATAGAACACAAGATAGACATAGAAAATAATAGAAGATATCATAGAAGGAGACCAATTAGGAAGGAGCAGGATAGGAGGAGGATCAGGGTTGGTACTTGGAATGTTGGATCACTTACAGGAAAATTAATGGAGCTTGTGGATACCTTGGAAAGGAGAAGGGTGAATATTGCTTGCATTCAGGAGACTAAATGGGTAGGAGAGAAAAGTAAGGAAGTGGGTAATTCAAGGTACAAACTGTGATTTACCGGAAAGGAGAGAAAGAAGAACGGAGTGGGCATAATCATAGACAGGACATTGAAAGACGCAGAGTAGTGTGAAAAGAGTAGGAGATAGAATTATACTAGTAAAGCTAGTACTAGACGGAGAAACAATAAATATAGTTAGTGCTTATGCCCCACAAATAGGACTAGACAGTGAGAGTAAACAAAGGTTTTGGGAAGATATGGATGATTTAATGCAAAGCATACCGAATGAAGAGAATGTTTTCATTGGTGGAGATTTGAATGGACATGTAGGAAGTGATAGGCAAGGTTATGAGAATGTTCATGGAGGTTTTGGTTTTGGCAGTCGAAATGAGGAGGGAAAAAGCATCCTGGATTTTGCTATGGCATACGACCTAATACTAGCAAATACCTACTTTATAAAAAGAGAGTCACATTTAGTGACTTTCAAAAGTGGGCAACATAGAAGCCAAATCGACTTCCTCTTAACCAGGAAGACAAATAGAGCTCTATGCAAGGATTGCAAGGTCATTCCATGAGAGGCTTTAACAAGTCAACATAGGTTGGTGGTCTTGGATGTCAAGTTTAGGAACAATTCAAGTAAGGTCAGAAGAAATAGTGTAGCTCGAACAAAGTGGTGGGAGTTCAAAGGAGTAAAGCAAGTGAAGTTCAAAAATGAGCTTCTTGAGTCCGAAGTATGGAAGCTAGATATGGAGGCCAATGATATGTGGATACAGATGGCATCAAAGATTAGAGAAGTAGCTAGAAAAGTACTTGGAGAGTCTAACGGACATGGACCACCCTCAAAAGAGAGATGGTGGTGGAATGAGGAAGTACAAAAGGCAGTGAAGAGAAAAAGGGAATGGTATAAGAAATTACCTAAATGTGATAATAATGAGGCATATGAACAGTACAAGATAGCAAAGAAAGAGGCAAAAAAGGCAGTTAGCCAAGCATTTGAACAGTTATATGAGAAACTTGGAACTAAAGAAGGGGAGAAAGATATTTATAGATTAGCAAGGAGTAGAGAAAGGAAATGTCAAGATCTCAATCAAGTTAGGTGCATTAATGATAAAGAAGGAAAAGTGTTGGTGAAAGATGAGGACATTAAAGAAAGATGGAGAAATTATTTTAATGATCTCTTTAATAATAGTCAAAATGGAAATAGCGTGAATATAGATTATAGAACAATAGAAAAGAATGTAAATTATACTAGAAGGATTAGATCTTTAGAAGTAAAGGAAGCACTTAAGAGAATGAAAGTAGGTAAAGCCTGTGGACCCGATGAAATACCAATTGAAGTGTGGAAGTATTTGGGAGATATGGGAGTGGCATGGTTAACTAAATTATTTAATAAGATTCTAAACTCAAAGAAAATGCCTGATGAATGGAGGAAGAGTATTTAAGTACCTATTTTTAAAAATAAGGGATACATACAGAGTTGCTCAAACTATAGGGGAATTAAACTCATGAGCCATACTATGAAGTTGTGGGAGAGAGTTGTGGAGCATCGACTACGTCATGATACTTCTATCTCTCTCAATCAATTTGGTTTCATGCCCGGTCGCTCAACTATGCAAGCGATCTTTCTCATTAGAAGCTTGATGGAGAAATATAGAGATGGGAAGAAAGATCTACACATGGTTTTTATTGATTTGGAGAAGGCTTATGATAGTGTTCCAAGAGAGGTCTTATGGAATGCGTTAGAACAAAAGAGGGTATCTATTAGGTATATACAAGTATTGAAAGATATGTATGAAGGAGCAACTACTATTGTGCGCACAAAGGAGGGGACACAAGAGATTTTCCGATCTCAATTGGATTACACCAAGGATCAGCCATAAGCCCTTACCTTTTTACATTAGTTTTAGATGAACTGAAACATATACAAGAGAGTATTCCTTGGTGCATGATGTTTTGCGGATGATATTGTTCGATAGATGAGACACGAGAAGGAGTCAATAGGAAGCTAGAACTTTGGAGAAGTACTCTAGAGTCAAAGGGTTTTAAGTTAAGTAGAACGAAGACAGAATACATGCATTGCAAGTTCGGTGAAGGCCAAACGGTGATAGGGAAGGAGTTAGTTTGAATGGAGTGGCACCGTCCCAAATTAATCACTTTAAATATCTAGGCTCAGTCCTTCAAGTAGATGGGGGATGTGAGGAGGATGTTAGTCATAGGATTAAAGCCGGATGGTTGAAGTGGAGACGTGCCACGGGAGTTTTATGTGATCGTAAGATTCCCAATAAATTAAAAGGAAAATTTTACCGCATGACCATACGACTGCTATGCTATATGGTAGTGAGTGTTGGGCACTGAAAGAGTCATATGCATCTAAGATAAGAGTTGCAGAGATGAGAATGTTAAGGTGGATGAGTGGCCATACTAGACTAGATAAAGTCTGTAATGAAAGTATTAGAGAAAAGGTAGGAGTGGTGCCAATTGAAGATAAGTTGAGAGAAGGGAGATTGAGGTGGTTTGGTCATGTGAAGCGTAGACATACGGAGGCTCCAGTTAGACAAGTAGAGCATATTAGGCTAGAGGATAGAAAGAAAAAAAGGGGTAGACCTAAATTGACTTGGAGGAGAGTAGTACAGCATGACTTAGAAGCATTACACATTTCTGAGGATTTAACCCAAAATCGTTCAGAGTGGAAAAAGCGAATCCATATAGCCGACCCCAAATTTTTGGGATAAAGGCTTAGTTGAGTTGAGTTGAGTTGAGTTGAGTTGAGTATTAATAATTTTTGGGCTTAATTTAGGTGCGATCAGATCAATGATAGCTCAACAGCACCCAAGGCCCAGTTTTCGGCCAGATTCGATTATCCAGCGGCTCATCTCAGAACGTGGCCAATATTACATTCAATCCTATTATTTTCAGGCACCTCGAATACGTTCCAATTATTAGAATTTACATAGGTAAACCCCAATCCTAAATTCCCTATTTACCCATTGCCAGGTTTCAAATAAAAATTCATAAAATATTTGTGGGTAGTTAGAAAATTATAATTTCTTTTGCAATAGCTTTATAACATTATTAAGGACCGCGGGGCAAAATTTAGAATTTTTAGAGCTCGTTTGGGTAATTTTTACAAAATACCAGTTTTAGGGACTAAAATATAATTTTTTAAATTTTGTGGGTTTTGCCTGGTTTGGAAGGCCAAGGAGGGGTCATGTGATATTGATAAGATATGGATATGGAATTTGTGATTTAGAAGTATAATTTGAATTATTTTGCAAGTTGGATAGATCCTAGGTATAGGGAAAATTCTGTCGGATTTTTTGCAAAACTTAGATTATCCTTCGACTCTTTAAAGTTTGTTTTAAGTAAATATTGATAAATTTGTGATATAATTTTTAAATTAGCCTGGTTAGCCTTCCTCTTCCACCCAACTGTCACAATGACTTATGAAGTATTGTGAATAGATATTAATTTTACTTATAATTTTAATATTATTATGTATTCAAGGCATGTTTATGCATTACTTATAAATATATGTACATAATTATTTGTTAGGCATACCTTATATTGCATTTGTATTTTATTACATTACTGTGGTTATTGCTTTATGGCAATCTAGAGCTGCGTGTGTGAGTTGGTATACATGTGGTCTGTATATGGATATGGGTAGGACACGTAGATGCAGCTGGAGTTTGACTCACTGGGATCCGGTCTTTATTATATATAAGTCGGGGTAAGCACGGCTTGAGTTGATCTTGCTGACCCCCCCATTTGGATATTAAGAGAAAGTCCGGCTTTGCGTTGATCTTGCTGGCAGAGGTTGGAACTAAGAGAGTTGTATAGGAGATCAGCTCCCATATATATATGTGTGAGTATGGATTTGACACACGGGTGTGTGAGTGCTCCAGATTGCCTTTGGTATGATTATGACTTAACTTATTTGAACTGTGTGAAGATATTGCATTTTAATTTTAGGGATGCACTAGACTTAGATAGTAATGAGATTAGAGAGAATTGAAGAATTTGTTGATATATATCAATGTGTTACAATGATTCAAATTTATAAACAAAGGCTAGAGCCTTAATAGGAAATAAAATAAAAGCTAATAAATACAAATATACTAATAAATATAAATATCCCTAATATCACTAATTTACATTCTAATTTATAGCTAATGCACTAATTAAGAGATTCTAACAGATAGTTATAAAAATTGTATGTAAAATCAATATCTTACTCTATGAGTAAAACGCTCACTCCTGTTCACCATTTTTCCATGTTATAGGAGGGCTTTTCTTTCCTTGAGTTTAACCCGCTTCCTTCCTTGTAGGTCCGTTAGCTGCTACATCAATATTTTTATATTGTTAATTTGAACTCTAGAATTCCGCATATGCTAGGATTATCTTATTTGGTTTGGGAATGGTGAAAGATTGTTATTTTGAAATTGTAAACCTAATATCAAGCATGTATATTGAATGGAATGGATTTTTATAATGGATGAGGGAATTGAGCTCCCATTAGACTTCATTGATTGATTGAGGATTGAAGGGTGAGCTGAGCTCCCCAAATTTTGTATATTTTGTGATTACAGGTCGAGTGAGTTGAGAACTCCCCATTGGATGCTCTATATTATGGTCGGACTCTGTCCAATTGATTTCTTGAAAATGGCCTTGGATATGGGCTTTAAGATTGGACTAGAGAATAGTGAGGCTTACTACATGCTTTGGGGGCCTTATGCTGACTCAAGTTCTAGTGTCGGTCTAGTCCGTGGGATAGAGTTGTGACAATTTCATGGTTCCTAAGGCCTAGAATAAGATATTATGATATATATAAAATGTTAGAACCTTGAATAACACTCTAGGATCCAATTTCATAGGATCAGGCTTAAGGGACTCGAAAGGTTAAGGATCCGAGAATAGCTACCACTCAAGTTAAATGATTGATAGACCTCATTAGGTGAGTAACTCTAACCTTAATAAAATGTAAACTTTTCAAATTTAATTTATGATCTTCCTCATGCATCATGTCATATTTATTTAGAATGTATATATCTTAAATATAAAGATATTACATAATTGCATAATTATTATTGGTGCATTGATGGATATTGGATGACCCATTGACTCCCTCCATATTTATGATTATGTTATGTTATGTATGTTATGGATCTATAAGTAAATTCCATAGGGAGATCTTTATGATGCCCTGTCAGGCAAGATCTATAAGTTGCCTCAGGTGCATAGCACATGTCATATTTTAAGCGAAAATCCTGAGGAGTCTGTATGAGTCGGGCACATTGGATTTAGAGAGTTATTGGTGACACATCCATCCTACGTGAAATATTTTGTGATGTAAAAACCTATGTGAATGATGCATTGCATAAGTACGAATTAAATGATATAATTAATATAGGTTACTTTACTCACTGAGCTTGTGCAAACTTACTCCTTTCCCCTAATCGCTAGATAATAAGTGCATAATTTATTAATTTTACTCCCATCATATTTAGTATTCTAGTGTATTTTTATGCCTAATTCAGTTGATTAAAGTATAATTATTATTTAGTCATATTTTTAGATGTTGAAATAATTGTATTAAATGGAGAAATTTTCGGCATTTCCATTAATTTGACCTTTATTGTGTTTTTCAGGTGTTTCTGAAGTTGTGGGTCTCCGAATCTAATGTTATTTAATTCGTTGAAAAGCTAAGTCAGAGTACTACAAATGACAAAGAGGGGCCAAAGCCCAGATTAGTCTCTAAGGCTGTCAAAATTAGTTGTGAATCTAATACAAAAGCCCAGACTTGATGTGTCACGATCAGTTTCAGTATTTATTTTGTATCTAGAGTTCCAGATGTCTAAATGAAGCAAACCCAAGCCCAATTGAACCTTAAGAGCCACCTCTACAACTTCTATGAAGGGCTGGAAGCGAAATAAGACCGTTTTAATTGTCAAAAATGGCAATGAAGTTGTCATTATGGGCCAGATACTCTGTCGAGACTAGTCTCGGTTTTTGGCCCATAATGGGCTGTAAACCTCGGATTTGGGCAAATCAGTATCCATTGGAAAGCTAAGAAATAGGGCTAAACTTTCCTAAAGAAGGTAGAGACAGATTCGAAAGGAAAGTGGCTGAAAAAAGATCGTGATTGCAGAGCAGAAAATCTGTTTTTTGAATTTTAAAACTTTTTCAAGTCTGGCTCTTATTTTTTGATTAGGTTTTGGAGTATAAAGACCATCTTTGGGCAGCAGCCAAAATACACCATTCAGACCTTCGAACACCATAGAAGACCTTCATTCTCTATTCTCTTTTTAGATTTCTTCTTTATTTTTCTTTAATTTTCTGTAAGCCATGAACATGAGCAGCTAAGTTCTAAATTTAGTTCAAGGGATTCTAGTTCTTATGCATGATTTGTGAGACCAGGTTCTTAATTTAAATTATGCCTTTTTGAATATCTATTGTTTCCAGATTTAATTATTTTTTATCTATTGAATGATTTGCTAAAAAGACCTATTAGTTAATTGTTTGATTTGATCAATTGCTAATTCATCTTCATAATCCGTAATTGTTGTATAAGATTGAATGTGAGTAGCAATTAGGTTTTATTGATTATGATCCAAGTTTTCGATAATAACCTAAGGAAACAATATGGTGAATTAAATGATTTATACTTTATAAATCGTTGTTCAGCTTAACTAATTCTTGTTCTTAAAGTAGTTATTAATTTGATGAGGATTGCTTAATATCAATTCAGTTAATAATTAGAGTCAACAAGAGTACTAGGCTCGAATTGATGAGTATAAGGAAGTAAGGGGTTTTACCTCGCTGCTTGGTAAATCTACGTTAAGTATTCAATAAGAGATAATTATATTTCTTTTGTCTATGATCGAGTCATGCATTGGAATGTGAATCACCTTGGACTGAAGTTTGTTTAAATTGAGAGTTTCATATTTAAATTTAGTTCTTTAATTTCTGAACTTGATTTCTTCTGATTTAGTGTTACAACCTTCCCCCCCAACCTTTGTTCTTTTTCTGTTACACAAGTGCACGAAATTTGGTAATCAGTCTCTAGGGTTCGACCTGAATTACCACTTACTGCAAAAAATATTTCATTACTAGTAATTTCAGTTAATTTAATTTTTGGTGGATTCGGCAACCATCACTAGATGCAGGGTTGCAAGACTAGAAGAGCTCTTTGAAGAGAGAGTATCAGGGGTAGCTTTAGACTTTTTCTTTATGTGTGATGTATGGGTAGATGAACATATAAAATTTGAATGGATAATATTGTACCGGTGATTAAAGAAATTTGAAGTTATATAGTATTTTTAAGTATAATAATGTATATGTTATGTTAACTCTTTTTGGGAGTATGTATGTTAAACTATTATGCTTTAGTGCTTATGCATGTTAAGGTTCAAATTCTAAACAAAATTTATATTGTGAATGTCCAAGTATATATGAAAAGACTAAAGTGTGATGGTTTGGAGTATGTTTAGATGGCGAGATACAGGAATATGTGTATGTTTTACAGGTTTTAGGCTTGCTACGAGGTCTGACAGCCTTAAGCTAACCTGATCCCAAGCATTAGTAACGGCCCTTAGTTTAGGTCGTTATAAAGTGGTATCAGAGCTCTAGGTTAGATGAGGGGGCCTAGATGTTAGTAAAAGTATAAAAGAGAGGTGAAAGGAAGTATGTTGACCAGCACAATTAGGAATATACATATCCAATAGAGTCAAGTCTCTGTATGTTATATGATGAATGTTGAGGTGAAAGGAAGTATGTTGACCAGCACAGTTAGGAATATACATATCCAATAGAGTCAAGTCTCTGTATGTTATATGATGAATGTTATGTGTATGTTAGGTTTCATATTATGCCTAATTATATGTTGTGTATTTATGTGAATGCACATTAACTTTTTGTGTGCTCAACACTTCTTGTTTACTTCCAGAAATGTGAGGTTCAAAGCGGTCCACTAGGTTGGCCAGTGCTCCACCCATGAATAAGGGTATTGGAGCACTACCCGTTAACCCTATTGTCAGGGAGAGAGTAAGAAAAAGTGGAAGGGGGAATCTTTAAGAGGTTCTAGAAGGTCCTTTGAAGTTAGCAGGGAGACTGCATGTGCATCCAGAATGTCTATAGATGCACCAAGGAGTTCTCATAGCTTCTCCCAACAGCATGAGAATCTTGAGTCTGTTGGCATGGGAAGAGTGGAAGAAGATAGTTTTGTAGAAAGAGGAGATAAATCAGAGTTTCTATCTCCTTCACAGCCAAAACCAGAATATAGGTTTGGGTATTAATATCCTTAGCAGGGAAGTTTTGGAAACCTTGGATTTATGGACTACCCCCAATATCCTTTTTTTTTTATGCCCTACCCACTTTACTTTCCACTGTACAACTCATATCCCATGTACCCTCCACAATAGTGCCCCCAAAGTTCTTCAATCACCATGGAAACTCAAAATCCCATGGAGCGAGTTACAAGAGAGCAAGTGCCACCACCATCTCCTATAACTCTTACAGTTCCTGAAGCTCTTACAGTTCCTACACAAGAGACCAGGACAATTAGTCAAGGTAAGGCAAAGATGACGCACTACTTAAAGCTGGATGCTTCCAAATATAAGGAATGAGGAGATCCTTTCGAGTATGTTAAGGCGATCAAAATGATAGCTGATGAATTGGACACCAGTGATAGTAGGGCCATTTAGATAGCCGGCTTTGTTGTTGATAAGTCCTATATTGTTGACAAGGTCGACAATATGACCTAGTCTCAATTTATGGCAGAGTTTACTAATTGGGTTTTTCCAGAAAGCTCTAGGGATTGAAGGTGGTGGAGTTTAAGCAGTTGAGACCCACTTTACCTTTTAATGAGCCGCCTCATTTTGACACCCGCTTGGTGTGCTCTACAAATACCCTCGTGCACTTGTTGCATTACTCTTAAGGCCTCAGGAGAGCCAAGGAACCTGAGCATAAGACCATCAAAGTCTTTCGAAAATAGCTCTCCTTCAAGTAACACGTAGTTCAAAGCCTGTATTTTGATGCGATGGGACACCTTGACTTAAGGGCCCTCCAAATACCTTTTCAACAGAGTCCTCTTGTCATCTATAACAACCAGGTTAGTATTAAACAAGTCAATTGGTAGACCCCTCTCTCTTCAATAGATGGATGTTTTATCTTTCTAACCAAGATCATTTTATGAGTTAGCTTACCTAGGACATCTTCAAGTTAGAAGGTAATTGGGCCAGTTCATTTGCTTCCCAATTGGCTTCCTTAGGAACATGTGTGAAGCATACTTCTCTAAAACAATCCAGGAGCTAGACTGCTGTTGCAAAGTACAGAGTTAAGAAGAAGCTGTCGCACTTTTACTCCACTACCAATTGTTTGATGACTAATTGCAAATCACTCATGATGTATACTTCCCTTGCCCCCAATTCTCTGAGAATCTTCAAGCCGATAATTAGTGATTCATATTCAGTTTGGTTGTTAGTGCATTGGAATTTCATATTGAAAGATACAGTCATCTTAATCCCTACAGGTGAAGTGACTATAACCCCAGTGCTCGATGACATCTCTATTCTGGAACCATAGACTTCATGGTACCTTCTCGGCACTGAAGATGTTCAAGTCCTGCCCAACTGGCTCCACCACCTCCAAGCAAGAGTGGTTTGCCAGAAAATCTGCAAGCACCTGTCTTTTCATAGCTTTCTGAGGGAAGTAAACTAAAGTAAATTCTGATAACGCCAATAACTATTTTTCAATCCAACTAGTGATTTATGGTTTAAACAACATATATTTCATCAAGTCAGTTTGAGAAACAACATATACGCTGGATCCAGTTAAGTAATGCCTAATTTCACACTAGAGAAATACAAGGCTAAACAAAGCTTTTGTATAGGAGAGTACCTAATCTCTATGTATGTAAGATTTTGACCGAGGTAGTACACTGCCTGCTCATAACACATCTGATTATCCTATGCCAACAGATAATCGATAAAGTCAAAAGCTGCAAACAAATAAATTTTCAATGGATCACGTCCTCTGGGTGGAGCTAGCACCAAGCAGACTAGTAAGGTATTCCTTGATTTTATTGAAGGCCTACTAGTGCTTTTTTTTTTTTCTGCTTGAACTCACTTTCCTGCCTGAGTTTTAAGAAATCAAAAAATTCTTTTGCCTTCCCTGCAAGGTTAGAGATAAATTGTCTTAAATAATTTACTTGCCCTAGGAATCTCTACAATTGTTTCTTCATCTGTGGTGTTTGGCTTCTTGGATTGCTTTGGTTTTATGCTAATCAACCTCAATTCCTCTCTGATGCACTAAGAATCCCAAGAAATTTCCAGCTGTAACCCTAAATGCACACTTGAGGGGATTATTTTTTAGCTGGTGTTGTCTCATCCTCTGGAAGCTTTTTCTCAAGTGCTCCAAGTTATCATCTACCTTCTTAGATTTCATCACTATGTCATCGATGTACAACTACATAAAGTGTCCCAACATGTCATTGAAGATTGCATTTATGGCCCTTTAGTATTTAGCCCTAGCATTCTTCGCCGAAAGGCATGACCAATCATTCAAATGTTCCAATGGAATCATGACATCTAAAGGCGGCTTTGTGCACATACTCTAATGCGATGAAAATCTGATTGTAGCTTGAGAAATCATTGAGGAAGAATAATAATTCATTTTTAGCAACAACATCAACAAGCATGTCCACAATTGGCATCACATACATGTCTTTCGAAGTTGTGACGTTCAAATCCCTAAAATCAATATATACACACAACTTTCCATTTTTCTTAACAGGTATGAGACTAGAAAACCATTGACTATACCTAGTTGGTCTGATTAAACTTGCTTTCAACAGTTTCTCAATCTTTCTTTCACCTTCAGGACCACCTTCCTTGACATTCTTCTGGGTACTTAATGGTGTGGCATGTACACTGGCTGAATAGGCAACTTATGTTGCTTTTTTGTAAGCCTGGCATCTTATCATAATTCCACGCAAAACAATTCTTGTTTTCATGCAAAAGTAAAATTATTTCCTATTTTAAGTCACTCCTCAACAAAGAACTAATACAAGTTACCCGTGGCTCCTCAGATGAACCAAAATTGACTTCCTCAAGAGGATCCTACACTCCAATTAGCATGTCATCCAATTTTGTAGGTGCAGGCTCTAAGTCTTGAGCTGTATTTCCTCTTACCCGTCTTCCTTTGGTTTCTCCTCGTAGATGATCTCAGCACCCTCAGCTTCCAAGGTCTCATCTATTTCTATTTTATTAAGGAGTTATTGCATCTGTATCTTGGATATGGTAGCTGCACCTACCGCCATTTCTTTTTGTGTATACCTGTCACTCATTAATGGAGCTCTTTTAGCATGGGCTCCATCATCAGCCAATTATAAGACACGATTGCAAGCGAATTGTTGGTTTCCTCTATTGGTTATCCTATCTCCACCTTCTGTGTCTTTTCTCCAGGGTGGCGAGTTTGGTAGCCATGCCGTATTTTGCACAAAGAACTTGGCTTCCTTCAGGGGAGTTGCAAACCGATGCCTCCCGAGCCTTTTGGTGAGGTTTCTTCTTTAAAAACTGAATAGGACTCATGTCAATATCATAGTATGGGCTTTTATTGCATCAAAATGAGTTAGAAATGATTTAGCATTCGACCATACCACTTCACATCATTTTCCTTTCCAAAATAGCAAAAACTAGTGAAGTGAGGATGGAATACACCAATTTGCATGTATCCAATTCCTACCTACAAGTGCTTGATAATTTGTAGTAAAGCGCGCTATAAAGAAAGCAGTAATTAAAGACTTACTACTCACAGTTATCTCTACTGACAAAACACCGAGAGTCTTGGAAATTTCTCAAGTGAATGCAGACAATAAGACATCAGTGGTGATGAGATCCTCCTCTGATTCCCCAAGTGCTATCAGCATTCTAAGTGGCATTATGTTCACTGTCGATCCATTGTCAATGAGTACCCTGAAAGTAGGCCGACCATTAATGTGGGTCGTAATCTACAAAGGTCATAGATACTTGGTCATCCTTTCTGAAGGCTTGTCATCATTCTCTTCTTTGGTTTCGTTGGACTAGTACACTGGATGGTAACTTCGCTACACACCTTAGCACCCAAAGGATCTATCGTTTCCTTTGACTCCTTGTGTACCTCCACTACTACTCTCTGAAAATCAGTAGGCACAACCAAATAAACAACACTAAAATCAACAAGTAAAGTTTTACCTTTTTCCTCTTGATAAACTTCCCACTAACTTTGAGTCTTCTGTTGCTTTTCTGTTGAACTTGCTCTTCTGTAAGGCTGATCTTTCTCTTCTTCTTTCTGTCTCCTTTCAATAGCTCTTTACCTTTGAAGCCTCCTTTTTTGCATGCAGGTCAGCGGCTGGGAAAATTTAGGATGCGCACCAATTGCCATTATCTATCTAGTTTAGCTAAGAGTGGTTCCACGAATCTAGGCTGACTTCTCTGAAACCTTACTATAGGTTCTGTAGGTGCAGTAGGTTCAGCCCTTCTGGGGAAACGGCCTGACTAGTGACTAGTTCCCATGTTGAGTTTCCTGTAAGATCCTTTGTATGTCTCTTTCGGAAATGTCCAAGTGGCAGATAATAATATACCTGCCTCCTAGGCGATCCTCTAGGAATTTTAGGGATTGCGTGGCAAGCCTTTGAATCTTTTGACCATCTTAGTTTGAATCTGTAGTTTTCTCAACTCATTGATGACTCCCTAAGGTCCACAATGGTTGTATTGATATACAGTACAGGAGGAAATAGGTCTTCATCAATTAACATGGATTCTTTCTTCTCACGAAGTTTCAAGACACCCTTATTGATATGATCTTGGATCTCTACACTGAGGGCCTAGTATCTATTGGTGTTATGATTCTAGGAATCATGGTATTTGCAGAGTCTCTCCCTTTCATCTCCTTCTTGATTGGAAGCTTGTGACTAGTAGGGAGATTAATGAATTTCTCCTTCAGTAGAAAATCAAATATCTCCTCAATCTTACCCGTATCAAAGGCATACTAAGGAGCTGTAACTGAGGTCAACTAAGTTTTCCTTGGAGGAGTCATCTTAGTTAGGGTACCTAAAATAGGACACACAAAAGTACCAGGGGTAACTAGATTAGTCATAGCAAGTTCGTGATTATTTACCTCCTGATAATATGTACCCATCATCGTCCTCCTCTAGTGCAATTCATCTATCAATAACTCTTCATATTCAACAACTTTAGCAGCCAGTTATAGAAGTCTCTAAACTCTATTCCATGGAACTTCTTCTGAAGCTTGATATCTAGCCCTTGTCAGGCAATTTTGACATACTCTATTTCAAGAAGAAACATTTTGCACTTGTTCCTCATTTTCTTGAACTGAGCAATAAAGGCATCTGCTAATTCTTCACTCCTTTGAGCCATTCTAGAAAGCTCGGCTACACACACCTTAGATTTAGCTCAGAAGAATTCAGTATGGAACACCCTTTCTATCTCATGTTAAGAAAAAATAAAATTTCTCAAAAGAGTTGAATACCAAGTGAAAGCAGCTTCGGTAAGTAAATTTGGAAACAGTCTCAGTTTGTGACTGAGAAAATTCTCATAATTCGCTAATTCCCCACATTGAATTGTGAATCTTATAATGTGCTCCACAGTTAACTGTCCATCCTCTCTTGAAAAGACATTGCGGTAACCTTTTAGATATGGGTTCTCCTTGTCAAAAGCATCAAGATAAGGCTTGTGAAACTTAGGATGACCAATTTGTGTAAGGCTAGGCCTATTAGCTCCTAGATGGCATCCCTAACCACATCGATATTCACTAGCAGAGCGATTAGAATTGTCAAAACCTAGACCACAGGTGCTAGTATCTGGGGTACTAATGCAGTTGTTTGCGGTACCTACACCTTTGGTATGTTAGTTTCTATGTGACTGTTGCCCCCTAGCAGAAAGCCATCTGTGGTGTCTATACCTACTGAGGCATTAAAGCGGCTTGAGAACCTACAATTGCCTTTACATCATAAATACTCGAGTGAATCACAGGGTTAATGTTACTGAGAACCTGAGCAAGAGCACCAGTTCTACAGCTGAGGCAGCTGATCTGCACTGATGCTCTGGATTGGCTAACCATCGACTCATTTATCCTATGGGGTGGCTAGTACCTTTCCTCATTTTAGACTCAGCCTCCATCAGTGCCATTCTAGGGAGTTTGTGGTAAAGATTGCTCCCCGAATTTCCTAGCACTCCTGGATGCCGAATGAAATTCCTTTGTCCTAGAAGTTTGGTCATCAGGAAGTAGCACAGAAATTGAGATGTTATATTCCTCAAAAATAAGTTGTGCACTTAATTGATGAGATTTCTCCACTCACAAATTGATGCCTTTTATCAAAGCATTTGTGATGGTTGATATTAGTTTTTTCATATCAAAACCATTATTAACTGTTTCACCCCCTTCCTGGACTAGATTAGCAAACAAAGTAAGCACAATCTCCATTGCATATGGAATCTAGACTTCTTCTCCTTGCAATGGCCACCTTTCATACCATTCCACCATGATTGGAACCTGCACATTTAGACCAACTGCAGTAGGATTTCCCTCCGTGTCTTGAGACCCAGTGGTTTCTTTGCTTTTGGTTTTCGGAGGCATAATGTTGCTTAAAAAAACAATGGTTTTGAATGTTGAAATGACACCTTAGTCCCACTGGGCGTGCCAAAAATTGTTTCCTTATAAAACAATTTAGCTAGCCAACAGTTTGAGAAAGTGCAAGCGTGCTAGATACTGAGTGTATCGATTGTGCGCTTTCTGACTTTTACAAAATGGTTGCAGGAATTTCACTAAACTGAATGTAATTTTGGCAAAATCTCACACATATCAAACAATAAAGTAAAAGAAAATTGTATAGATTGTTTGGAAATAAAACGAAAGGCTTCAAAAATTAAAAGACAGATAAAATGAAGATAGATAGACTGCTGGAGTCTATTGTTATTGTTTGATTGATTGGTTGGTTGGACCTTTTCCCATTGCCTTGTCGTGAATATTTATAGTAGTATCTAATTGTCCTTGAAAGAATCTAGAACTGGCACCTTCTCACGCTTTATGTCCCGTAATTGCTATCGATTACTCTGTCAACTGCTTAGTAATCTCCTTTTTGGTAGGTAAACTCCATCACGTTCCAGTAACTCATTATAACTTCCCATAAGTTAATTAACTTCCTCCTAATAAATATTTGATAACCTCCCAAAAATAATTAATAATACTTATTTCAAGCCTCATAATTAAATTAATACAACTAAATTAATTAAATTAATTTTATAAAAAACTAATTTAATTAATTATAGGCCTAAAAAATAATTAATTAGCTAGTCTAATTATTTTTTGTGCAAACACAAGTCCATCTAAGATTGATTGTAAATGATTCTCTCTTCCTACATTCTTTTTAACAAAGCAATATTTGTAGAATACAAGCTTCACTACAAAACTTTTACAAGCTTTTAGAAATGTATCAACCAGTTGAACAAAATGGAAAATTGTTCATACTTTTTGTTCCACCAAAAATGAAATATGTATACACATGCATAAGCAACATACCTGCATATTTGATGCAATTTGAATTGCATAATAGATTGGAGAGATTTTGTCTTGATAATGAAAATTTGTCTCACAAATACTAGCAAGCTTCATCAATTCAACAAAATTATTCAGAATATTAATAAAAATTGGAAAGGTAACATTTCTCACCAAATATGCAAGGTACATAACAATATATATATATATATATATATATATATATATATATATATATAATGCTAATAATTTGTAAATCAAACCGTAACCTAGCAATAAACATTATTTTATGCAAATAACCAGAAAGACTATGTGTTAAATCATGCAAAAAAAAAAAGTCCTAGTTTCTCATTTTCCCCTCTTCATTGTAAGCAGACTTTACAGTCTCAATAACATTTTATAACATTAATAATAAAAATTTAAATGCACATGCTTTATGTTGAAGATCATCTGTGTATATAGAGTGCTTATGGAAGAACAAATAAGTACATAACAATTCCATGAAAAGCAAATGTTTCATAATATTCAACAACAGTAAAGAGCATCAATCTTTGCATTTTCACTTGTTATGCATTTTGTTCCATACCTCATCGAATATCCATTTGCGAACACCAGATTCTTGTAAAAGGTGAATGTATTTGAACAACAAAGCTACAACATCTTGCATGTGTTCTGCATAAACAAAGGCAACATTTGGACCAGGAAATACATAAATCCCAATTTTCAAACACAAAGGATTTTGTCCAACTTAAAAAAAAAAAAAAAAGATAAAGGTAAGAATAGTGACAGTCAATACTAGATATATTTATGGCTTACAAGCATATCAAACAATTAAAAGAGGAAATGATAAAAAAAAAAAAAAACTAACCATGACCATCATCAGTAAGATCAATTGTCACTTTGAAGAAAGAAAACTCCCGATTCCAACCCTCTTCATTTGCATACAAACTTGTAGCCCATCCTGCAATATTTTTTGGTTCATTAAAAGAAACTAAAACTAATAGGATTACTATTGCCAATAATCCATGCAAACCAATTGACAACGAATATAACAAAACATCTTATGCAAATTTTGTTACTTCACCGTGCCTCATCTAACTATAAGCAAGTCTTTCCAAATATCAACGCATCATAATCTATGCATTTTGTTTTCTCAACCAACAAGGGCCACTCCTAACTTATTTAGTTTTCTATTTAAATAATGATAACATTCATTTCATAGTAGCAAGTGAAGTGATAGCCACATTACTAAAGTTAGTGGTGGAAGTAGGATTTAAACTTTGTTGGTAAACACCTATTTATTAAAGGTTCCAAGCACACCAAGGTGCCAAGGGTCTTAGAGCCCAGGTGCCAGGAGCACATCTGAGTAAGGCAAGGTACAAAATTGAAAAAAAAAATCATTAAAAATCAAATAAATGAGAATATTTCATCAAATTTTAAATAACATAAAACTAAAAATGATAATAAGAGATAGCATGCCCTGCTTGACTTGATTTTAAATTTCATATATTTTCCACTCATTTGATTTTAAATTTTACAAGAATAAATGAAATGGCTTAATTTTCCTGATAAATCTAGTGGAATGGAGTTGTTGAAAAGAAATTATATTGTATTCATTGTAATTTATTTTCCTTAAATAATAAAAATCAAAATGAAAAAGTTAATAACATTTTTTTCTCATTTTATTTACGTAAAGTATACAATTTGTTGATTAAAAGAATTACTTTGGTAATATAGTTGTCCATTTAACTTAAATTAAAAATATATTTGTGTTGCCAATTTTATTTTTATTAAATAAGCTATCTCATTTATATTAAAAATATATTTAAAAAAATACAGATTTATATTTAATGGCTATTGGTTAAGAATGATCTGTGAAGAAAAGTGTTAGAATTATGACTCAAAATCCTAATGGGATTTGGAGAGAGATCTTTTCCTAATTTGAGTCGGAGAAATATTCCTCAATAGGATGGAGGTATATTTCCTATACTGAGTAGAACTCTTATTTTAGTGTTATTCCTAAACTGAGTAGGACTCCTAATCAGATAAAGATTGAGAGAATTAACACTATAAATAGGAGAATGATGGAAAAGATTATTTGATTTTTGCCCATTGAAGAGAGTGGCTTTCAGCTCATAGAGTGAGGCTATCACCCATTGTAGAGAGGGACTTTGCTAATTACTGTGGATTTGGCTCTGCCTATTGATGAGGGGTTTTTGCCCATTGCAGTGAAGAGAGGCTTCGGCCTAAGGTGGAGTAAGGACATAGAATTCAAGAGGAAGAGATTCTTGTCCATTGGTGAGAGGGCTCTTGCCCATATAGTTGAAGACACCCTTTGTGGTGTAGTATTGTAATAGTAATTATATTGGGTTATGTCTAGAGGACGATGAGATAACTAACTAATGTATTTGCTATGAGCAGTGATGTAGTATGGGTTATCTTGGGTGTAATTGGGTTGATGGGTAATATAGCTATGAGCTTATAATGATGATTTATTATTATTAATAGTGGAAGATGGCATGTCCGTGGATGTAGCCCTATGTTGAGAGGGTGAATCACGTAAATATTGGTGTTTTGTGTGTTTGCTTTATTTCTTTATAGTTTACACGCTTCCGCAGTACACAACAAATTGATATCAGAGCATGGGGATGATCTTGGTGAGTTTGATTGAAGGTGGAGCTGTTGCGACATGTAGAAAGTCGCACATGCAATAATAGTAATAGTGGAGAGTTGAAATTGAGGTGGAGCTCTTGATGCAAAATCAAGAATGTTGATAACGCAAAGATTTTTTGAAAAAAGAAGTAAGTTACACCCAAGATGAAGATTGAAGAATTGATGATTTGAAGGGTTCAAGCTCAAGCATGGAGATTTGATGATTTGATGACACCCAATAATTTGAGGTATACAATGGTTGATGGATTTTGAGTCATGGTGGAGATTGTTAGAATTATGACTTAAAATCCTAATGGGATTTGGAGAGAGATCTTTTTCTAATTTGAGTGAGAGAAATATTCCTCAATAGGATGGAGGAATATTTTCTATAATGAGTAAAACTCTTATTTTAGTGTTATTCCTAAATTGAGTAGAACTCCTAATCAGATAAGGATTGAAGGAATTAACACTATAAATAGGAGAATGATGAAAAAGGTCATTTGGCTTTTACCCATTGAAGAGAGTGGCTTTCAGCTCATAGAGTGGGGCTGTCACCCATTTTAGAGAGGGGTTTTGCCAATTGTTGTGAATTTGGCTCTGCCCATTGATGAGGGGCTTTTGCCCATTGCAGTGAAGAGAGGCTTCGGCCTAAGGTGGAGTAAGGACATAGAATTCAAGAGAAATGGATTCTTGTCCATTGGTGAGAGGTCTTTTACCCATATAGTTGAAGACACCTTTGTGGTGTAGTAGTTAAAATAGTAAATATATTACGTTATGTCTAGAGGAGACTGAGAAGGATTAACTAATATATTTACTATGAGCAGTTGATACAGTATGGGTTCTCTTGAGTGTAATTGGGTTTATGGGTGGTATAACTATGAGCTTGTAATAATGATTTATTTATTGATGATAGTGGAAGATGACATGCCCGTGGATGTAGCCCTATATTAAGAGGGTGAACTACGTAAATATTAGTGTTTTATATATTTGCTTTGTTTCTTTGCAGTTTACATGCTTCCGCGATGCACAACAAAAAAGAAGACTCCAAGGGCAAAAGTTTAAATTAAACATTTGTCGACACCATATTTTGGCCGATCCCCAAAATCAACAAGACTTTGAAACCGATCCCCAGCACTAGGTCTTCCTGGGCCAGCCAATGACATTTCCGACTTCTCTTCATTTTTCTTTACCAGATGACCATATTTCCGAACTCTCCTTAAAAGGAATTGAATCAATGCTAAGTCCTAACATTCGTTAAAGCCCTGCCGATCTCTCAAATCATTTACCGATCTCTCAAACCCGCTGTCGAATTTCCGGACCCGTCGGGTATATCCCTGATCTCTGTTGATAAATGAAGTGAACTAGCATTAGATCTTTTCTTACCAGTTTTATTGCCGATCTCCTTTTCGGAAGATTAAGAGCTAAGGTTTTGGTTCGGTTTAACGAGGGTTCCGATCTTAAGTTTTCAAGTTAAATTTTCAATTTTAATCAAGTCCCGTTCAGCATTTCTTCCCCACCGATCTCATGCTTATTGTGCTTTCCGATCTCTTATACTTAGATTAATAATTGCATTTTTGTCTTGCTGTGCTCATACAATCAAATACTCAGACAAACAATGGTTTAAAATTTTCCGATCACAACCATTCATTGAACAAAGAGGCATTCCATTTCATTTCATAATTTGTACAAGTTATTCGGCTGGGGGATCACCCCCAGCTTGATTTACATTCTGCTCATTCTCTTTCTCACCCTCGGCTTCCTCCTCACTGTCCTCATTGTCGCCCTCAGGAGCCAGGTCGGCCATCCAGGAGAAGTCCTCTTCAGGGTAGCGCTTCTGGAGTTCAGCCAAGAGGTCCTTGTGAGCATTCACATAGGCTCCGGCTATTCCCGCCACCATCTCTTCGTCTCTCTCCTTCAGCTCCTCGTCTTTCTCCTTAAGCTCCTCATCCTTCGCCTTGAGTTCCTCTATAAGTTGAGCGACCTGAGCGGCTTCGTTGGCGTGAAGCGCCTGGACTTCCCCAAGAGCACGGTCCCTCTCAGCCAAAATATGATTACTGCTCGCCACTGTCTTCATGGAACTTTGCCCGTCCCTCCAATTGAGATATATAATCCGGAGCTGATGAGAGTTGTGATCGGAGTGAAGCCAGTTCCACATTGTTCTACCCGATCTCCTTACCTGCAGCTGAATCTTTTCCCGAACCATGGTCGGTTCACGGACACTCCACGCTTAGGCTCATGGATCGAGTCAAGATATCATCGAGACCATTCCGGATAGCTGTCGATCCTCTGAAGAAGATGGTAGACCCCAGGACTTTGGCAAAATCGGGGTTCTCTCTAACAGTCCGGTTATTCTTCAAGGAGTCGATCAGTATTTGAGCGCCACGAGAAGAGGTCCTCCCAGAAGCTTGAGTAGGCCCCCTTTCTGTGCTTGGAACAATTGGGAGAGGTGGAGGCTGCTCTTCCGTTCTAGGAGGAGATCGGCGACTTCTCGAGGTCGGCGGACCCAAGGTTGAGGTGGGTCTCTTTGTATCTCCCTGTGCTCATGACCGGTGTTTGAAGTCGTTCGACGCTTCATCTCCTTTATCTTCCGGGAGATCTCTCTTTCCTTCTTCCGCTTCCTAGAACCCTCACCACCCGCCATACCTGCACAAAGAAAAGGTCAGTGAGACCGCTAAGGTCCTGAGATCTGAGATATAGAAAATACCAATGCCAAGGTCAGAGAGCGTAGTTCGCGGTCTTGGCCGGTGAGCAATTGAATAGTCCAATGGTGCGGCTCGGCGATCACGCATCCAAACAAGAATACTTTTGAGTGGCGGCGACTCTTGGATCCATCACTATTAAACTTTCCTCGACTCGAGGTAATGTGCCTCAAGCAAGGGCCCCTGGTACCACGGCCTACGAGGAAGTCCTCAAAGCGGCTCGGATCTTTGCTCCTCGTAATGAAGAAAGCAGTTCTTCCAATTCTTAAGGGATGAGGGCGGATCGGAAAAGAGCCCGCAATGAGGCTTCGCTGAAAGAACCGATGTTCGTCATCCTTTCGGCGAGTTAGTCTGTGCAGCTCGGCGAACACCTTAGCCGTAGGTCTGATTCCCTTAGCTCGGCATAGACCTCGGAAGGCTACCAAGATCCGCCACGAGTTGGGGTGAATTTGAACAATGCATGCTCGGTGAAGTTTTAGGACCTCCTTATAGAAACCGTCCAGAGGGAACCTCGCATCGGCCTTTAAGCTTCCTCGTACACCATAACCATGTCATTCTCTTCAAAGGAGTGATCGACACGAAGATCGCCGTGGCACTTGATTAGCTCGTACGAATCAGGCCGAATGTTATATTCTTGGCTAAACGATTGTAGATCGGATTCTCGAAGAACCGACGGTAGCTCGTCTATAGGGAGAGTCTCTCCCTGAAGAAGGTGCGAGCCTCGATGGTATGACCCGCCCCGAGTTGGAGCGGAGGCCACAGGAGGTTCTTGTTGAACGCTTGGCCATCGCCTCTTCTTCATCAGACGATGACCACGAGAACTGAATGGAAGGAGGGCTCGCCACTCTCTGACCTTCGGCACCGCTCATTTTCAAAAGAAACAAAGAATTTAAACTAAAAGAGGATCAAAGCCCTTACCGGAGTCTGATCGGCGTCGGAAGAACTTGAGAAAACGAGAGAACTTCGAAGTTGTGAGCAGGGGATTGAAAATGGAATGAGAGAACAACCGCTAACCCTCCCACCTATTTATACTAGTCCGAGCATTTAATGCTCGCGAGGTTCTAAGCGGCGCATCGATTGGTGGGACTCGGCGGTGTTCGACACTTCTCTCAAATATCCGAATGTTCGAGATCGGTTAATTGGAGATCGGCATAATAAGTTAAATATTTTGAATAAAGGATCAGTTAAGTGTCATTCAGGTAAAGAACCAGATCGGATAATCACATTAGAGATCGGAAAATAATCAATGCAAAAATAATAAGATGATAACCGATAAAATAAAGTCTTTATTTTCAAAAGATCGGATTACATCATTTGGGCGATCTCTAGGGATCGGATTACACTAACATTGGATCACATCATTTCTGTGATCTCTAGAGATCGGATTGCATTGAAAATAAAATACATCATTTGGGCGATCTCTAGGGATCGGATTATGATAAAGGTCTAACTACACCATTTGGGCGATCTCTAGAGATCTGATTACATTTTAGGATTACATCATTTGGGCGATCTCTAGAGACCGGTGGAACATCCTATCTAAAAGGCCTATGTCAAAGCCTAGTCTCGTGGCTGAATCAAAAGACGTGTTTGGCGAGAGGCCGTTGACATCGGATAGATGTGCGGCTCGGATGGGGTGACTATGACTCCCATGAAGATGAGAGACATCGTTACCGATGTTACCACCGAAACCGACCATTGTCGGACACCCAATGTGGAGGAAAACCGTGCCGGAACACTCAATGTGACGAAACCGAATGAACTCGGTTGAGCGACTCGAGATCGGTACAACCAAGGTCCGCAATACATCGGTCAAATCCGGTCCTCTCACCATCGCCGATTAGGTCATTCGATCACCGGATCGTAAATTTTCATCGGTGAGTAAAGAAGTCCATCGGAAAAGATCAAAGCCACGATTATAGCGAACTTCCACCGGGCGGCTAGAAACAGGAAAGTAAGAAAGGAAGAGAGGAAAATCAGATGAAAGAAATGTCTCTGACGGGAGTATATATAGGGAAAATGAGCATTTATTGCTGGCGAGAAACGGCAACGCCGGGAATCAAGGGACAATTAATACTTTGACCGGACCTAAAGAAGGGAAAAGATCGGAATAGTAGATCGGAAGGTGGGAGACCAGCATGAAAGGTCGGAAAGAACATGTGAAAGAGATCAGAAAGAGGAGGGATCGGTAGGCAAAAAGAATAAGACAAATCCCAATAACCGTCGTCAGAATCAGAGCCGAGGTAGTTAAGGCATTGCAAACGAGATCTCCACCGCATGCCTAAGAATCGCCTGCAATGCTGACAGGTGCCAGGGTATGCCATGACAGTCTTGTACATTCCAATCTCCACCGTTGATCCCACTTGTAAGGACAAACCCGGAACCCTTAGATCAAGAGAGAAGACGACAATACCAGCGTCTTTCGCTCTTAGCCCTCAGATCGTTCCGGACAAGGAAATTTGGACCGTCAGATGGAAAGAAGAAAAGGACAAATATTATGAAGAGTGATCTCAACCATTCATTTTGATTCTCTTTAATTCCTGAACCTCCGATCATGTCCTTCGAAATCTTGACCCTCCATCTCCCTCAAAATAAATCCTGACCCTTCACGAATAGCACCCTATTCCTATAAATACCTGCATAAAAACTGTTCAAGGGACGGGCAAAAAAAAATAGACAAGAGGCTGTTATTATAGCAGAGGAACTCTGAAATTTCATTTAGTTTGCTACTCTGCTACTTAGAAGTGTCGATCAAAAAGACTTTTGAAACTAGTTTTCTGAAGTGTTTTTCTTGAAAAGATTCGAATCGGAACTCTACATTTCCAGTTTGTTCATTATCTGGTCACACTCTCACTTTTCGCCTTTTATCATCTCTGCTTTCATTGTCCAAGCTCAACTTCATTCCACTCGGTTCTTTTCATCTTGATCCGTCGCATTTTAGCTAAGCACCCTCCAGTTCACGAGGAACACCACCCTCGTGCCAATCAATCCTTGCCTTATCACTATTTGACACCCCATAGTTATTTTAGTAGATTTGGCTCCTTACAGTAAGAGCTCATACTCTTGCTTTATTAAGTGCTTACATTTACTTTACGCATTTTCTTTGTTCTTCGCACATCCGTGACTTTCTACTTTTGCACAAACGATCCCCAAAGAATGTTCTTGTAAGAGCTCATACCACTTGTTTTATCGAGTGTCCATTTACTTTCCGCATTTTCCTGTGTTCTTCTTACATCTGTGACTTTCTTCAAGATTATTTTTGCACACACGATCCCCAAAGAATGACACTCCCAAATCATCTATTTAGTGATCAGTTCATTTTTATTAATCTTCATCTTTTTTGAAAGCAAGTTTTCTAACTCCTAGTAGTATGTAAGTGGTTGGGTAAACGTAGGTAACTGCAACTTAGGGGTCTCTTTTAAAAGAGAGAACATGAATAACACGTCAGGAAGATAGCCAAACTATTAGGCCGACGTAAGCGAGAATTCGACAAAGATGTCATAAAGTGGAATAAGACCAAAGTAAACGAAGCAGTAGATCGGTCATTAATAGATATTGGTAAAATGAACGCATGGAAGGTCGGTAAATCAAGTCTAGTTTTCCCTATCTAGTCAAAAGGTATCGAGAAGCCTTATCCCCAGCATCTTAGAACGCCAGAATCCTTAGCTTTAGGTTCTTATGTCATGTAGTTGAAATTAAAAATCCGGGAGATCGGAGAAATCCCTTCCAGGCTCCTGTTAATCTGAAAGAGATCGGAAGAGAGTTCTTATCCGGTCTCAATCCAAAATTTTAATAAACGTAAAAAGAGATCGGAGGAGAGTTCTTATCCGGTCTCCCTTCAAAATTTTAATAAACATTAAATAGGGATCGGAGGAGAGTTCTTATCCGGTCTCAACTCAAAACATTAATAAATAACTCTAAAAGAGATCGGAGGAGGGTTCTTATCCGGTCTCCCCTCAAAATTTTAATAAACAACTTAAAAGAGATCGGATGAGAGTTCTTATCCGATTCTCACACCCGTTCACTAAGGTTGTCTCATTTACTTATGTATCTGGGTGATCCAAATTTAGTGAAAAATCAAATATTCCTTTTACTAAAAGGATTAACATTGCCGTCCAAGCCCTCCTAACTAATTTATAAAGAATGCAGAATTAAATATACTTACCCTTATTAAGGGACGAGGTGGGGTGCCTAACACCTTCCCCACCCGTTTACGGACCCCGAACTTAGAATCTCTGTTTTGAAGTGGTTTCATTTTTAATTTAACTTCTCAAATGGTTTTCTTTAGTTTCCCTCAAAACTAAGGTGGCGACTCCTCACTTTTTCCCACTTCGGTGAGTGATCGTCCAGGCGACCGCAAAATCCATTGCGACAACATTTCTAGAAATTTCTTCCAAACTAGGTTGTTGACACCTATTATCTATTTATACACACGCGTATTCATTACAGACCTGGTTCTCTTTTAACATTTTATCAATCTCTGTTTTTTTTTTTCCCCTTTTAGTCTCTAGCTAAAGAGCTATTTAGTCGGGGTTGCTACTCTAGTTCTCAGCTGTGACGCAATGGGTATAAAAATAAAGGGATACGCCATGGCTTTAAATCACAGTCATGGTGGAGGGTAATCAAAGCAGAATCTACTGTAACATAACAGTAACGACCTATTGCTATACAAATTTTTTTGAAAAATTTGTAAAGTTCATAAAACGAATAAATATTCATAAATATAATTAAAATTAAGATACAAAACTAAATAATAAGTATAAACATATCAAATGAAGACATTAAATCCATTCTTATATATCATTAGTATTTTTTAGTTTAAAACCAAAATAAATAAGTAGATAGTAAACAATTAATCTTATTACCACCAAAATGAACATCTAGGAAGTTACTATTTAATTTATGAAAATTAATTTTAAGAGTTAATTTTATGATTATTTATTTTCTTAAAATTTATCTTGCCAAAGTCTAAATTTACACTTAACAAATATTATTAAATTCTTGAACTTTCTTTGATATTATTTTCTAATTATTTATGTATTTACACAAAAATGATTGAAAAAATAACTAAAAATTAGAAAAAAATAATAATAACTCACTATTTCCTCTCATTCACTTAAAAACTACCTTGACTATTTGATGATCTATGCTTTGAGCTCAAAAATTAGTAAATAAATGAATAGTTTCTCGAGTTATTTGTGAAGAAAATTGAGAGAAAATGACTTAGTTGCCTAGAAAGAAAATGACGAGGCGCTAAAATGAATGGGCCAAGATAGTTTTATACCTAAAAAGAAAAAAGGTTCCCTCCATTAAATTTCACATGAAAGATATTAAAAAAAAGCCATAGATTCTCAGCTAGAAAATAATGGCTGTTATGATTGTTGCTTAATGATTGGATCACTTTAACTCCCTTTGCCTCGGGATGATGACCATTATCTTTAAACAACGACCATAACAACCTTTACAATTACAATTTTAAAAATTCGTTAAATAATGGTGATAACAATAACAGGAAGCTAAAAGTCCTTTAAATAACAACGGTTACATTGTTATTTAAAATCATGGTTTGCAGCACTTTTATAAGCCTTTGCTTTGCTGGCCTCACCCGAGCATGCCTAGGCGCACCTGGTGCCTTGCCGTACCTCATTGTGCTTGGCAGTGCCCAAATGAGATAACCCGCCTTTTCCTACCTTAGGCGATGCTGTCTTCACCCCTTGCAGCTCGAGCCTTAGATGCACCTTTAATAAATGAGGGAAAACCTTTTGTATGTGTTTTTGAAAAGTAAAAGTTATGCGCTAGTTGATTTTTATGGATATTTAGCATGGTTTTAAATAATGATTGTTACGTAATGTGACGATCGTTATTTATAAATTTTGAATTCCCCCATTACCATTATACTTATTATATATGGGCAAAAAAAAAAAAATGCATGAGCAACGACCAATATGCCTGTTACTTAATAGTAAAGACCAATATTTACTATTGAGTAACAATAATGGCCGTTACTCATATGGGATTTCTTTTCTAGTTCAAGGAAGGTAGGCAGTTCATTTCAACCTTTTGGTTTTGGTTTCTAGGAGTTTCCTTTTCTATTTCTCACTCTCTCAACTTCCATCTAAAATTTTCTATCTTTTAACAAATCTTTCAATTCTTGAGCTAAAATCAACAATTAGTGAAGGTTTACTTGAAGCGAATGAGAGCAATTTACATCCATATTTTGCAAAGCGTGAGTTATTTGGCTTTTTTTTTCTTTGCTTATTTGTTGAAAAAAATGAAGTTATGCCAGATTGCTTATGAAAATTATGCTTTATGTTTGGGTTAGTTCTTTACTATCTATATAGTTATTATGCCTGATGGCGAGTGAAAAAAAAAAAAAGTTAATAGTCTAAAGCATAGATAGGATAAGTAAAACCCACCCAATGATTTCAAGATGGAAAACAAAGATCCTTCTCCTTCATGGCCAATAAGATGACTTAGATAGTAGCATGGTCCTTCCTTGTAGTGAAGAATACTTGGAGTTATAGGCCATACAATTCTCAATTTGTGACCTTGTTCTATTGGGACAGCTTTAACAAGTATCTGAAATTAATGCAATACTGAATGAATGAATAGAAAATAGTCTCTTGAAGGTCTAAACATTTCATTTTATGCATCTCTTTTCCGACTTGTACAATGTTTACTTACATAGCATGGAAACAGACTAGTACTAGGCATACCTGTAAGTGTTTAGATGTGCATGGTTGACCAGGAAAAGAAATATAATCTTGATTATTGCTTCTAATTTCTTGAAATTTGTCCTCAACAATGCTTTGAATTGCATTAAGGTTTTCTAAAAAATCTCCAAAACAAAGCAATATCACATTTTCATGAATAAAAGTAAGCCAAACATAATAATATAAAGTGGACTTATTTACTAACCTTTTGCATATATCACCAGATGCATGAGGTTGGCAGAATAATTTTCTTCATAAAATTTGATAAGCTCATGTCTTGTATCCAAGCCCTTTGCTTTTGGTTGAACTTCCAAAGTTTCCCAATTCCCTATGCATTGAAAAAGGCTAGGCACTTTTCAGCGTATATCATGAGATTAGACTTGGTATTGATTAAAGAAATTTAGCTTCATTTCAGCTTATTTCACAAAATTGGTGTAGGACTTTAGGTTCTCACACTACAAACACTTAGGTTATATTTGTTAAAACGTAATATAATGTAATGGAATCAAAATTGTAATATAATGCAATGTATTAAGTATTAGATTACTTTATTTGGAATAACAAGAATGTAATATAATGACCATTACACATATATATCAATGAAATATAACAAATTAATAATAATATTTTATTAGATATTATTTTAATTTCAAATTATTAATATTTTCATTATTACTACTACCACTACCACCACCAAGTAGCTAAGTGGTGATAATAATAGCTAAGTAGTGGTGGTAATCCTGATGGTAGCAATGACGGTGTTTAGGTGGCGGTGGTAATGGTGGTAACAGGGAGATGACGGTGGTGGGGGTAGGGGCAACTGTGACAAAGTGGTTGTGGGTGATAATGTTGGTGGTAGCAATGACACTGGTTAGGTGGTGATGATAATGGCAAGGTGGTGGTGGTTAAGTGGTGGTAGTAGTATCAAAGGTAACTGGATAGGTGCGGTAGTAATGTTGATAATAAATAATAAATAAATAAATAATAAATAATTATGCTTACATTCATTTTTATATGTAATAATGATTACATTATTTAATGTGTAATTGATTATATTAGGTAATTGTTATTCTATTACATTAATTTTTTTTTCTTTTTTTTTTGTGTTGCTAAACAAAGTAATCAAATATTTAATATAATCACGATTACATTATATCTTTGATTACGTCATACCAAACATGACCTTATTTCAATATAAATATCAAATATGCCTATGAAGGCTACAACCTTCTATAGAGAAATAAAAACAGAAAGACACTAAACATGAATAAAGCATATGCCTTTTTACAAGTGGTTTAAAAGAAGGGAAAACTAATGGAATGTGATTTGTCACCTTGCCTCCTTTATAATTGTTCTTTTCAATAATGTATCAGTTTCAAAGTTTAAAAGGAAACACCATTAGCAAGAAGGGATTATTCAATACCTAATTCAAGCAACAATGATTAAAGAAAACCTCGAGTAGTGGCATAGGTGGAAGAGAGATGAAGCAAAATGGAAAGTACCTTAGATGGGAATGTTGTTTGTCGCTAAAGAAGCAGGGTTTTCATCATCAAAGCACAAAGGTTGTATAAATGTAAAAGTATAAGATCTTTTTGATTGTAAAGCACTATTAGCACATTTCGGGCAACGTTCTCCCAATAAGCAAAAACTCATTTTGCATGAAAGGCAAATCAAGCAAGAATCAGCATTATATTTCACAAATGAGGATATCCAGAACTGAGGATAGAGGCAGGCCTAATTACAAAACACCATACACAAATAAAAGGCCATTTATAAAAATGCTTTAAAGCAAAGTACATATGTTATTTGCTGACCTGTACCAAATTTATGATATGGGTGTTTTTCATCACTGAGATGTTTCTGAAGCTGCATATGATAGAACAGTTTCAAGCAGAAAAATCAGCGTGTTTTTGAGATAACTAGTAAAAATACTTCTCATAAACATCACAGTTCTTCAAACATCAAAATTTCCACATTTACAAAAGAATATAGTATATAACTATATATCAATAATCTAGTTATGTCCTAGATTGTAATAGTTCGAAATATTAAAATTTGATCCTACTTTACCTTTTCACTCACGTGATATGCCTATGAAGAAAAGCATATAGTAAACTTAGACACCTAATTGATACCAGTAATGAAAGAGTTGGAATACCTCCTCTTGCACTACTTGAGTGATGTAGAACAAATTTTAATTAATTTGCCAAGATAGTTGTGATGAAATAGAACTTTTGAAATTAGAATTTTAAAACTTTAAAATATATGTGAAAGGAATGTAAGTGTCAAAATTCCCACATTGGAAAGAAACAATAAGTTAAAAGGGTATATAAGGGTGGAAGACCAACTATCAAATTGATTAGTTTTAATCTTTTCGCAATGGTTGGTCTAAGCCTGAGTATCTCTATTCCACACTTCATGGGGCAATAGATGGTAAAAGGATGATTCCAAAGCAGTAGATATAACTTTCACAAATTACTAAAATAAGATCTAAATGACAGCACTACCTTAAGAATACAAAATAATAATAAGAGCAACTTTCTAGGCTTGCAATGTGAAAAAACAAAGATTTAGTAGGAAATGGATCCACACAGCAGAACCCAACTATTTTGGGAATAAGATTTAATTCATGTGAATCCTCGAGTGACTTTATGGTAAAAGGATGACTCCAAAGCAGTAGATATAACTTTCACAAATTACTGAAATAAGATCTAAATGACAGCACTACCTTAAGAATACAAAATAATAATAAGAGCAACTTTCTAGGTCTGCAAATGTGAAAAAAACAAAGATTTGGTAGGAAATGGATCCACACAGCAGAACCCAACTAGTTTGGGAATAAGATTTAGTTCATGTGAATCCTCTTGGCCAAATCCTTATATTCATTACATCTATCTTAAGACATTTTCTTTATTAATGGAGGCATCACAATCACAAATGGCCTAAGTGGCAAGAAAATTTGTTGATACCTGGGGCATTCTCCAACCATCAGACAATAAATTTTTCTCATTCTCTGTATGAGAGGGAGAGAGAGATTAATTGCCAATAGTAACTTTATTATTTAAAAAAGTAAACAAGAGATACTTAAGAAAACTGGGTGGGTACACTCCTAAAAACAACTAACCTGAATCAACAGCTTTAATTTCCCTCATGGTTGCATCAGCTGATAACAATGGTCCAAGAAAGAATTGTGCAAACCTGAATGGTAATCAGAAGTGAAAAGCCATGCTCATAAACATTATGATGAACACTTAAAAAAGCTACCATCTAGCAGAAAAGGAAAAGCAGCATCTAGGATTTACCTGTCCAAAGCCTCCTCAAAACAATCACTATTAACTTCAAAATGGTAGTTGGTGTGCTCATAAGATGTACATGCATTGTACTGGCCTCCATTCTATTACATAACAAGAAAAACACATGAAGAGCATAGTTTAGCTAACATAAGCAATCTTATCGGGGCATCTTATCAAGTTACAAAATGGTAGCAATTCATGGTTATCTTTTCCTTTCAAGGATAATTAAGCATTTTAAGGTAAAGACTTGGTGTCAACAATAGTTGGGGGAAGTGTGAGTCACACTAGAGGTTATTCATATCTCCCTTCTCAGAGGAGTGCCACACATCTCCCTATAAAATAAGAAGTTAAGTGCAAATACAAATTTGAGACGTAACACTGTGGAAAATTAAACAAAACCATGTCAACTCTCCAACAAGAAGCATGAATAAAGACTTCGATGTGAAAAGATAGACAAGAAAAATTGTCCTCCTCAATAGTAATAAAGCATCTCTTCATGTCACACATCATCAAATAAGAAACAAAAAGAGTGGTAGAGAGAACCTAAGCCCAAAATCACCTTCTACTTAACAATACTAGTGAGATATGAACAAATATCACATGTTGCTTGACCTTCAAACACAACATCATCACAAAATATGAAATGTTTCCATTTCATATGGATCAATATGAAGAAGTATCAAAAGATATGCAAAGGCTTTGTTCACTTAATATACATGCAAATAATAATGGCATTAGTTGCTCCATTAAAACCATTGTGAAAGAATATTTACTCGGTAAAGACCCTGCATTTTAATAATATAAGTTCCAGATGGAGTAACATGACCAACCTTAATAGAATTTAAAAAGAAAAACCTAAAAACATATAGAGCCAAAAGTATACTGCATTTTGAAATATCCACTCTTCCCTAGGCAAGCCAAGATAAGAGTTATAGTCAACAAATCCCTCTATTTTGTCTCACTCCCTTAAAGATCTTTTAACTTGAACAATTCTTACATGGCTTCATGCCAAACACCTTATATCAAACATGGCTTACATATTTTTATGCGAATGATTTTTTGATGTTGGAATAACAACCAAGGTACCTTGGGCCTCATTTCTTCTTTTAGGGATAATCAAATACTTATAATCCCAATGTGAACAATTAAATTTTAACTCAACTATGGAATTATGATACCAAATAGAAAATTATATTTTCATATACATATGTAACACAACAATGTGTAGAGTAAAAAGCTTATTAGAGAATAAGTAATGTACCTCCAAAATGTACTTCGAATAACTACCCTCCATTGGATATTTTTCACTAGCATAAAACAACATATGTTCTGCAATACAAATATTACGTGAGAACATCAAAAGACATTTCCCAAACTTGTAGAGATAGACATTAAATAGAAATTGCATTGAGTATAAGTAGGACACTTCCTAAGCTATTGCCAACTAGATCAAAGTTAACTTAGTAGGTATCACGTGTTAGAACATAGGCCATATCCAAAATAAATAAATAAATAAATAAAAATCCAAGTTATTCTTTTGACTCCCTTGATCATAAGCAATTAAGCATTCAAGTTTCAACTATAATCAAGATACCTATGTCTTCTTTCTTCCTTTTTATGGATCCAAGGGCTTTATTAATCAAAAGAAATTGTGCATTTCATGCTTCAGAGTTTTTTTTATCTTCATTTGAAACTTTTTACATTTCCTTGCTTACTACTTCTCACTCTCTTAGATGGACTACAACAATTCCATCAGTTGAGAGAGAGAGAGAGGTAAACATTAGGGATGAGTAAAATTCAATTTAAAATTGAATTACCAAAGAAATCAATTTTAGTTGATTTTATTCATTTTCTAGTAACTTGGGTTCATTTTGGTTTTCACTTTTAAACACTATATATATATATATATATATATATATATATATATATATATATATATATATATATATGAATGTATGTATGTATGTAACACCCCTAAGTTCGGTAGTGCGTTCTACTGTTCCGGTGACCAGTGTTGTCCGGACAGCTAGGATGCCTAGAACTACACTTCAATACGAGTGAGGAGACATAAAATAATGAAATAAAAGAAGAGAAAATACAAGAAAAACAAAGGAAAAATAATAGCAAGGAAGAGTAACCAAGTTAAGCGAGCCGGAAACCCTAGCGATGGGTGACCGCACCGGGAAGTCACGGCGTGGACCGTTGACTAGCCCTAGACTGCGGGGAACCCTGGAAATTATTTTTAGGACTTAAATAGACCCTTATTGAAGAATAAATATCATTAGAAAGATCAAAGAAAAATTAAATAATTAGTACAAAGAAAAGTGAGAAATCGAAAAACAGACAAAACCCGGTGTTACCGAAAAATCGGGAATGTAACCCGAACAGGGGCATTATGGTCAATCGACATCCCGAATTGTCTTTTGACCTAAATGTCCATTAAAAATAAATAATATTACACTTAGAAAATGAAATGAAAAATTAAATTGGTGGTACCTAAAGTAAATAACAAAAATTAAAGGTTAAATGTGGAATAAGTAGGAGTTAAGTTTATAATATGAATTATTGGTGTGAGTGGGCCACTAATGATTAAACTAAACATAAAATGGACTGATGTAAGTCCACTATAGCAGCTGAAATGTTCATCTTCTTCACTCCCTTAACCTAGCCGAATTGAAGAAGAAAAAGGACCTCCATTGCCGTTTTCATTCAAGCTTCATCTAACCCCTCACTTCACTTCTAATCACTTAGATAGCTTCATTAAAGATTGTCTACACATCATAAGGAAGAGCTTGATACCAAAATCAAGAAGTTTAATCAAGGTTTGGCAAGTTCCAACCATAAGGTAAGTTTGTATTTTTGAAGATTGCTTTGTTAAACTTTGTGTTCATGTTATGGGTGTTGGTTTTGTGAAGAAAAATTTCAAGTTTGAGAAGCTATTGATATGTTCATTTTAGACAGCCATGGAGTTATGTAATTGATGAAATATTTGTACATATATTTGATGAGAAATGATGTTGGTTAGGGTGATTTAATATCCTAGTAAATTATTCCATATGTATATGGTAATTTTGCACTTGGTATGGAAATTGATGAATTGTAGGACACTTTGGTGTTGAGGAAGCTTTTCGGCAGCCTTGGGATTCTTGGATAAATGTATGTGTTAATGAAGGTGTTGGCAGAAATATTGACATTAAGGTTGATGGATATGTATATAGATTGATTGTGTAAAGTGTATGTAAGAACTAGTAAGGTTTAGGTGTATATGTGATTGTACTTAGACTTTGTAAATGTGAGTTTTAATTGGTGTATTAAGGATGTTTGTAATCTGCCCAAAGTGATGTTAATGTAAAGTGGAATATAGTTTTGGTAATGAACCAAAACAGAAATGGTAAGGGAAGTGGACATATAGTAATGTAAGTGTGTAATTGATGTATGTTTAAGTAAGGTAGTTAAGGGCAGTATGCATTTTAGTCAATAACTTTAAATGTGTAACCTCAATTGGTATGAGACCAATTGGAGGTGAAACTAGGCACAAAATGTGTCAACTTTCATTGAGAAAGCATACCAAAATTCTGCTTACAAGGTGACATAAGAAAATGACCAATTCGGATTAAGTGCAAGTGAAACCTGAAAACTGACCAATTGGGCAGCAGTTAGTGTTTAGGCCATAACTCACTCAAAACAGGTCCAATTGACCTGAAATTTTAACCATGAATAGTTAAGACCCATACCTACAAGTCTTATGAAGACACCAAAACCCAGAAATGACCAGAAGCAAGTCAAAAAGCTTGCACAAGTTCGGGTCCAAAAACTAGCCGAACCAGAGTTGACCAAATTGACCTAAAATTGACCTAATTTGATGCCATTTGACCAGCAATAGTATAATGACCATAACTTGGTCTACTTAACTCAGAATGACCTAAAATTTTGCCTCGCGTTCCATAAGACATAGATCTACAAGTTTGTAGTTTTGACCGAAACCCGAAAACTGAGGGAACTAGGTCGTCCGGCTAGGTCAAACTAGTATTCCGGAATCCAGTAAGTTGCATTAAAATGCACTGAACAAGGAATTGAGTTTGGTAAAACGTACCAACTCTAAAACCCTATCAAATGTGACATATTAATGACACTAAAACCTAATTTACCTAGAACGCATCGAGGGTCAGTATATTAGGTGATTAAGCAAATAAAGGTATTCAGTGAATTGTTTATCGAACATTATCGATAGAGACAGTTTAATTTAGTACTGAAACACTTCAAATTGTGTTTCTCAGTTAGTAAAGACTCAGGGAGAGGGAAGGAAACACTGAGTCCAGACCAGGAGACAGTCATCAGAGGTTTGTGCACAACGGCTATTTCTTTTGAATTTTTTCAATTGAAATGAATTATGACTATTGTACATTATTGTTTTAAATTGTGTTTGTGCATAACTAGTTTTTAACTGATTTTGATTTGAATATTTCATATGATTAAATGACATATTTTTCTTATGTATTATGTTTAACAAGCATTGGATTTAATTCAATGATTATTGAAATTGTTATAGTATGTATGAATTTAGCTTTGTGAAATGGTATTTCCACAAGTATTAAGCACAGTTATGGATTGAATAAATTATATTTTGGAAAATTGTGATAGAACATGTTTTGAATTGTGATGGTAATTTTCATGGAAAAATGCAAATTTATTATTTGAATTGTGATGAGCATAAAAATTATTGGATATTGGAATTGACTTTGAATCGAATTATATTGTGATTTATGCTCACTAAAAGGATTGTGATATGGTTTTATATCTCACTATAGATGCTTGACTAGGTTATTACCCGTCTCTCTCATTTGTTGAGAAGACAATGGAGTTAGTTGTGTTTTGATTACCATGGTACGTGCACAGGCTTAGATTTTCCTCTGATTTGAGGTTAGATCTAAGTTTATTTTATCGTTATGGCCCTTGCGAAAGATTCATTATTGTGGTGTGTACTGTGTACGATGATTCGACCTCCCCGACCATAGGGAGTTAGAATCTGATTCGACCTCCCCGACCATAGGGAGTTAGAATCACATCGAATATGGCCCTTTCGGATTAGTCTTGCATAGTTAGTGAGATAAAGATTGATTTTTGAGATACAGAATGGCTTTTGAATGGTAAGGAATTGTGATTTCAATTATGGTTTATGTATAATTGATTTTGTTGGAATTACTTAAATGGATAGTCATGATTTGATAAATTGAATTTTGTGATCAAAGTCATTTATACAAATGATTTACATTATTGGCAATGAATATTTTGAGTTGTGGAATTTGATGAGTATTCAGATTTCCAAATTATTTACTGTAAATTTTGTCAATATATATTGTATTATGTTTTAAATTATAGTTGTGCACCACTGAGTTCACCACTCAGCGATAGCTTTGTATGCTGTCGCAGGTAAGAAGAGCATAGAGCAGTAAATAAGTTTCTTTGAAGACATATTCAAATCAGCTCCAGGTATATCATAGGTATACCCATGTACATAGGTTTTGATGTATGCATGTAATAATATGTATGTAAATTATTTGAGCAGTTGTATAAAAACTCTTATAAAATATTTTGGTATGTAATTAAATGTAAATTATTGTAAATGTAAGTTTGGGATTTCATTTACTTGAATAGTTTTGTATTATAAATTTTGAGTCTTGTAATCAATGAAATGTTTCTTTATGATGAGAGTAGTTTGAAAATGAATTGATTGTTTATTGAGAATTGAATTATGAATTGAAATGAAGTTATTGAAGTTGTATTTGAGAAAACATATTGGGAACATTTTCTTTTGCAGGATTGAAGAACTGTTTTCTCAAAATACAGTCGGCACTTTGCCGAAATTTTGAAAAATTTTATAACACCAGATTTTAATCCATGACTTAAATTTCCCGAAAATTGTTTTAAAATCCCTTGTAGTATATTTAATGGATTATCGGTAGGAGAAGTACGGTAGTTCATTAGGTATACTACGGGATCATGTTACATCTTACAGGGGAGTAGGGTGTGACATGTTTTGTGGTATCAGAGCAATGGTTTTAAAGTAAATTTCGAACTGTGAATTTGAAATCTTTTTGTCGGTAACTACAACTGCTCAAATGTTTGATACATATAGTACATTTACATCATAAATATGAACTAATGGAGAGGAATCTCCTTATATTGGTTGTACAGGAATAGAAAATCTTGTGAAAAGATATGGAAGAGAAGAATGAGACAATAGAACAGTCCGTGATGGCAGAAGTACAAGTTGAGGCCCCAACTCCACAAAGTATCGAAGGCCCGACTGTACCAGTTTTACCAGTACAAATTACTGCACAAATGGCCCAGCAAATGGCCACTTTCTTCCAACAAATGGCTGATAATCACATCGGCTCAAGCCCAATCTGCACCCAACCACCATAAGGGCAGTGTGAAATGGAAAAGAGGGAGAAACCTATGGGTCAGAGCTCGAACAGTAATTTGAGAAAGAGAAAAGAATTTGAGGAACCCTTAGCTCAGGGATACGATAGAGGTGGATCATTAAGACAGAGACCACCACGGTCCAGTCGTCGAACAACTAGAAGTTCCTACCCTCCCCGCCAATGTGAAACTTGTGGAAGATATCATGGTGGGATATGCTATAAGGCCTCTAGAGCCTGCTACAATTGTGGAAAACTTGGACACTTTGCTAAAGATTGTACTAAACCACCTCGATCTGCTCTCCGGATTTCACAGACCGTCAGTCAGAGTCAAGATAGAAATAGAGTTGGTACTCCTCACCACTATAACACAGTGAATCAACCTGAATATAGTAGCGCACCAGTCAGAGCGTCCACTATGCGCCAAGGAGAAAGAGCAGAAACTTCAGATGTAGCTACTGGTAAGTTCTTAAATTTTGAAAGAAACAATTAGTTATTATTTGATCCCAGCACTACTTAGTTGTGTGTTAGTGTCAGAACTATATGTTCTGTTGTTATTCCTTTACATGGGAATAAATTTTGATGTATTAGTGATCAGTTTTTTAGGATCAAAACTAAAATAACAAGTATGATTGACATTAATTTTGGAAGAATTGTTAGCTAAAAGTATTCTCTAACACACCATAAATTATAAAGCTAATTGGCGAGCCTACTTAATGTAAGGCAAGAGGACGTAAAAGTAAGATGCAGTAATGGAATTGCTCTAGATGAGGGCAAAGATGTTACTGTTAGTAATTGTCAAGGGATATTGTAATCAGAATCGGTTTAGGATATTAGTGGATTCGAAAAAGATAAGATGTTAGAAAACCTAGTCCATGAGGTTATAACGTAGTGACTATATAATGTTCTCGATGTTTGTATTGTAAGCTGCAGATTACGATCGCACGGGATTATTGTGTAGAGCTACGTGCTTCCTTGTGGTATAATAAATTAAGAATAATTGTAAGTAATATATAAATTGATACAGTTGCACCCGAATAGAGTACTATTACTAGAAATAAATGTGAAAATTTTAGTCAGAAATTTAAAACTTCAGAACTAGCCTATCAAACCACTACACTTGTAAGGTAGCTAGAGTCAGTGACTCAGTTATATTAATGTGAATTACCTGTACCACAGTAATTGCTATAAGCTTAGAGATATCAGTACGACTTATCATCCTCAGACGGATGGACAGTCGAAACAAGTGATTCAGGTAAATTTTAAAACTCGTTGAGTTTCTATAAATAATGAAATGAAATGATAATAATAACCTGTGAGATGTAATAAACCCTCGAGAATATACTGAGAACTTCTGTCCTTGAATCCGAGGGGAGATGGGACAGATACATCCCACTAAACAGAATTTGTATATAATAATAAGTGTCGAGCTAGCATACAAATAGCACCCTATGAAACATAGTAAGAGAACAGATAACTATGGATTTTGTGATGAAAATTCTGAGGATACAGAATAGTCAAGATGCAGTATAGGTCATAGTTATCAGACTAACCAAGTCTGTTCACTTTTTGCCAGTTCGAATGGACTATAGCCTGGAAAGATTGGCCAGATTGTACATATATGAGATTGTAAAACTGCATGGAGTGCCAGTATTAATTGTGTCTGACAGAGATCCTAGGTTCATTTCTAGATTCTGGGATAATCTTCAGAGAGCCCTAAGAACTAGATTGAACTTCAGCACAGCATTCCACCCACAGACAGATGGCCAACTTGAAAGGGTTATTCAGATATTGGAGGATATGCCACGGGCTTGTGTGATTGAGTTTGAAGGTAGTTAGGATACACACTTGCCTTTGATGGAGTTTGCTTATAACAACAGCTACCAATCAAGCATTGGGATGCCTCCATATGAAGCTTTGTATGGCAGAAAGTGCAGAACTCCCCTATGTTGGGATGAAGTAGGTGAAAGGAAGATGATTAGGCTAGAAATTATTCAGCAGACAGAGGAAAAGATCAGATTGATCAGAGATAGACTCAAGGCTGCATCAGACTGTCAGAAGTCCTATGTTGATCTAAAGAGAAGAGATACTGAAATGCAATAGGTGATAAAGTATTCCTCAAAGTTTCTCCTTGAAAGAGGACTGTGAGACTTGGCAGAAAGGGGAAACTGAGTCCTCGTTTCATCGGACCATATGAGGTTCTGGAAAGAGTGGGTCCTTTGACGTATCGGTTGGCATTACCTCCAGATCTAGCAAGGATACACAGTGTCTTCCATGTGTCCATGTTAAGGAGGTACAGATCAGACCCATCTCATGTACTATCAGTTGAATAGATTGAGGTAAAATCCAGACCTCTCATATGAGGAAGAACCCATAGAAATTCTGGCTTATGAGGTGAAGCAGCTGAGGAATAAATAGATACACCTGGTTAAAGTGCTGTGGAACCATCATTCAGGCCAGGAAGCTACTTGGAAACGTGAAGAGGATATGAGGAGACAGCACCACACTGTTCGAGACTAATGCCACGTAAAATTTCGAGACGAAATTTATTTAAGGGGGGGAGAATTGTAACACCCCTAAGTTCGGTAGTGCGTTCTACTGTTCCGGTGACCAGTGTTGTCCGGACAGCTAGGATGCCTAGAACTACACTTCAATACAAGTGAGGAGACATAAAATAATGAAATACAAGAAGAGAAAATACAAGAAAAATAAAGGAAAAATAATAGCAAGGAAGAGTAACCAAGTTAAGCGAGCCGGAAACCCTAGCGATGGGTGACCGTACCGGGAAGTCACGGCGTGGACCGTTGACTAGCCTCGATCATGGGAACCCCTGGAAAATATTTTAGGACTTAAATAGACCCTTATTGAAGAATAAATATCATTAGAAAGATCAAAGAAAAATTAAATAATTAGTACAAAGAAAAGTGAGAAATCGAAAAGCAGACAAAACCCTGTTTAGAAAAATCGAATGTAACGACAGGGGCATTATGGTCAATCGACATCCCGAATTATCTTTTGACCTAAATGTCCATTAAAAATAAATAATATTACACTTAGAAAATGAAATGAAAAATTAAATTGGTGGTACCTAAAGTAAATAACAAAAATTAAAGGTTAAATGTGGAATAAGTAGGAGTTAAGTTTATAATATGAATTATTGGTGTGAGTGGGCCACTAATGATTAAACTAAACATAAAATGGACTGATGTAAGTCCACTATAGCAGCTGAAATGTTCATCTTCTTCACTCCCTTAACCTAGCCGAATTGAAGAAGAAAAAGGACCTCCATTGCCATTTTCATTCAAGCTTCATCTAACCCCTCACTTCACTTCTAATCACTTAGATAGCTTCATTAAAGATTGTCTACACATCATAAGGAAGAGCTTGATACCAAAATCAAGAAGTTTAATCAAGGTTTGGCAAGTTCCAACCATAAGGTAAGTTTGTATTTTTGAAGATTGCTTTGTTAAACTTTGTGTTCATGTTATGGGTGTTGGTTTTGTGAAGAAAAATTTCAAGTTTGAGAAGCTATTGATATGTTCATTTTGGACAGCCATGGAGTTATGTAATTGGTGAAATATTTGTACATATATTTGATGAGAAATGATGTTGGTTAGGTGATTTAATATCCTAGTAAATTATTCCATGTATGT